>NC_081196.1:37357894-37640394 GCF_902713425.1 Acipenser ruthenus
GTTACTGCAGTATTTAGAAATATTTACATTCATTGAGCAATTTTGTAATATGTGACTTCAGGGTTTTGTTCTATTCAGTAACATTATTTTTATACTTCCAGCCTTTGCAATATAGATTGCTCCTGTTTACGCCGTGTTTTCCCCTGATTTTTATGAAAAAGTCTTTCAGAATTTGTGTATGTTTCAAATCTTTATTTTTCACAAAAGCTCTAAAGCTAAGGAAGCCATGATCCGAATCGTAGTTCAGGTAATTTCAGCATCATTCATTCAAAATAACTGAAAGTGCGCCTGTAAAATAGACATATGTGATCTTCCGGCAACTAGTTTTGATAGTATTCACAAGTTTTCTCAGGTTTTCAAATGTCGCAACTGGTTTGTCAGGCTGTCGGGAAACACTTTTGTTAGCATCCTAGGTTGTTGTGACAAAGGATCAAACCCCCATATGAGAGAATAAATGCTCTGCTCTTTAAAAAAGAGGCTCCGTCACAGTGTTGACTGACCCATCAATATCATGGTACCTTTGACAATCTGGTAAGCATAAAATAGTTTGACACACTCATACACTCACAGACCGCACAGTGATATTCTAGATCAGCACTGTTGCCTAGCAACCGTGAAAGAAGCAATGCCTGGCCTGCTTATGGCATTTTTACTTAATTTGTTATTCCAAATGCAATAAAACACATCCAATACATTAATTAAAAGCATACATCTTCCTGAAATTCAGTCCATTAAATGTAATTATCAATTCAAAAGTCTGCTAATGATGCACTTTATGGAGTTAAGTGCTCTAATGGGTGACTGACTCTTGATTGTCTTTCCTAGAACAAATCTTTTAACTTTAGTTCCCAACATTAACTACATTTATAAAATGATCCCTGTTTCTAATTTATCTACAGTTAAGGACCCTAATATAATAATAGATAAGGAACTATAATTGTGCAAATTGCCATTCAATAATAGTGATGCTGGCAGAACTCAAAATCCACATTTAAGTGAGCCAACTGTCCCTATTTATGAGGGTCTCTCTATTTGACCTACTATCCATCATCACCTGCAGTACAATCATTTAATATTGGCGAATTTTAGAGCCTTTACTTTTGGCAGAAATTACCATTAAAAAAAATAATAATGTTATGATTTTTGCATATACAAAAAAGCAGCAACAACAGTTAGAACAAACAAAAAGTCTAAACAGTGGCAGATCCAAACCAACAAACCCCTCTGCAGTCTATAATCCAGTGTGCAACTGGATGTTACATAACGGTAAAAGATTTCCTGCAGTATATGTACCTCCAATATTTCCTCAATTACATTTTTTTCTACTGTTTTTATAAATGACAAAAATGAAGCTTGTACTCAGGAATTACTTATTATCATAAAACAGAATTCTGTCATATGTTGTTCAAGGATTAATACCTGTGTTCACTGCACAGGTTACCAATTTGTCTAGTATTAATTGCTCTAGCACAGTGGTTCCCAACTGTGGTCCGCGGACCATTTGTGGTCCTTGAGTAAACTACCGGTGGTTCCCAAACAACTCCCAAAATTCGGTTACACAGTTCTTGCAAAAACTCATCACATGTTGTGCAACTGTACAATATGTATTACTAAGCAACACAGCAAACAGCTTTAACCACGTGATATATAATTATAACCTTTGTATGTAGTATGCATTTTTTCCCTTTTAATCCTGTTTAATTTAGCCCACCAGAAGTAGTATGTAACATCATCTACACTCTCCAACCATTATTTCATTTTTCAAATTGCTTCCCACCCACCTCGTATTCGCAAAGTTGGATACTCGTGAGTGCAATAAGTTGTGTTATAAATTGATAGATTCATTTGCTCCACGAGGTAATGGTTGCGGGGACCAACACAGGTATTTACATTTACTGGATCTGAAGACGACCAAAAGCCCCAGTGCATTATTTGTCAGTAGGTTTTGTCAAATGAAACTCTTAAACCTGCAAAATTGAGACATAATTTATCTACAAAGAGTTCAAAATGTGAACGCTTTGTAGATAAATATTAAAACAAAAGAAACGGGAACTTTGCCATCAGCAACTTTCAATGCGCAAAATGACAACATTGCTTGATGAACTCGTAGCGAAGATTCAAGCCCCGGGATTCATTTAGGTACGTTATATAGATACTTTACTTTCTACATGTGCTTATTTGTACATATACACATTAATTTGTACATATACACATACAAATTAGTTTCAAAATGCTGTTGTGAAAAAATGCGTGGCAAGGGGTCCGTGGTAAAAATCCAAACACCAAGGTGGTCCTACATTATAAAAGGTTGGGAAGCACCACTTTTGATAGGATTGATTGTATAGAGAATAATATTTCCAGCGGGATGTTGTATAGGAAGTTTGCAATGTGAAAGTGACTTTCATTTAAAGGCTTGGGTTAAAATTCCGATTTAAGGCTAGGATTAGATTTATGTGTTTATGTGATATATATTTATATTTACCTCAGTATGTACATTACTCATTAAGATGGGGTGTGGTGTACATTTTTCCCATGCATGTGGGGTGATCCTCCCCTCTTGTTAGTTAAAGACCCATCATTTGTGAGCCATGTGTCTCTCTCTGGGTGTCCTAGAGGCTTAGAGCTTTCCTTGTAAATGAAATTTAAAATGCTGACATCTATGAGTTTTGTTCCTGTAAATGGAAGACATCCCTACTTTCTTTCTGCTCACATATCACTTTTCCATTTCCTCCCCAATAACCACTTTGCTGTTTAATCTCTTGTGGTTTGCAGGCTGCATGTGGGTGTCACATTGGCTAGCACATGCAGTAAGAGTTTGACTTACTTGTTTTTCATCCTACAGCCCTCTGGTTTTCCAGTAATGTTTTTCTGTACATTTCTGGTAAAAAAAAATACTGTGAGATAGGCTGATGTATGGAATTTCCCTCAGGCATGTAGAAGTGGCCACAGGTTTACAGCCTTTAAATGTCCCGCTACCAACATTTCTAAAAGGAACATGAGGGGCACCATAGAAACACTGTAGGGTGGGGCAACATAAAAAACATCAGAGACAAATGTGGCTCCTAAATATAAATCACTGTATCCCAAAGAGCTACAAAGTACTGAAAGTCCAGAATGCATATAGCTGCTGTAGCCTCTTCACTCTTTCAGCATTGGATAAATGCCTGAAGGCAAATAATGATGGTAAATAAACGAGCAAGTGGGAAAATATATTATTCAATAAGTAATATATGGTTATAGGATGGTGAACATCTATGTATGAGGAGAATATTGGCATGAACAAAGGCTGAAAGTAGAGTTGTGAGTGCTGATATAACCCATACACAACTCTATTATAAGCTGTTTAATTATTAATATACAAGTTAGAAAATGTATTCCAGCAATATAATAGTTTTTTTTTATTGATAACCAACCTTTATTTAGTCCATTGTGGTTTTCCTTGAAAAGAGTGAAAAGGTTGAAGAGAATGCTGTTAAATGGTCGGTTCGTGAACTGTTTTCAGTTGACTTTGCAGTTGAATGGAATTCCAATAGGTGCATCAGGTACACAGTATGGTACAGTTGATATCATTAATTGTGTTTCTCTGTCATGTGTTGTGGCATACAACAGACACAATGTACGCTCTGATTGTCTGTGTATGGCGGAATGCCGGCATGAGTAGAAGTGGTTGGATCTGGCTGAAATTCGACGTCCATTTAAGCGCTATGAGTGTCGATATACACTGTTATTCACCGTCCTATAATTCTATTATAAACTGTATAAACAAGTTAAAAATCCAGCTATATTTATTTTCTAAGTATTACCAACATGTATTTAGTCCATTGTTAATTTCATTGAAAGGCTGATGAAGAGAATATCGTGCCTGAGATACACAGTTGATTCTGATGTCACTTTGGGGGGGGGGGGGGAGTAAATCACTTTCTGTCAATAGAAAGAAAAAAAAACTTTCCTCAAGTGTAAGAAATTGAAAGTAATTCTTGTAGGTATTGATGAAAACCTCATATTGTCTTGGCTGCAGTCACAATACCAGTAAGCACAAGAGTAAGGCAGTGCGGTGTGTGGGAGTGCACAGCTCTAATCTCCCATTGACTGTGTTCTCACAGTCCCAGCAATCGCCAAGCCGTTTCTTAGTACCAGCTAATTGTGCGGCATGGGGGAAACACAATGTTAGTCACATCTGGGTGATTAAACCTGAGGCATTTCATCTCATACTTAAATCTTCAGGTACCGGTAATATAATACACTTCTTATAAGCACCCAAGTCATTTATTATACACACAACAGACAATTCCTTATATCATTACATAATACAGTGTATTGGGGAAGTTTTTATTTTAATTTCTTCGGGGTCCAAGCCAACTACTTTCAAAGCCAGAACAGAAGGCTTGACTAGGTAAGCTGTATCTAGCACTCTACTAGCTTCACTTCATATTTTTAGTCTGCTCTTTCCTCTTTTCTGCTGCAGGAAAATTCCCTGTAAAGACTGAGGGATAGATTTTAAATTGATTGCAATGTAGCCCTATTTATTAAAGTGCACCTCCCTTGAAATATTAATTTGCAATATGATTATTAAACAGGGCCTGGGACAGGCTTTGTACTGCTGGAATCACCCTATACTTACAGTTTGGTTTTTGCTACGTACTCGTGTTTGCTTATTTGCATTCTCCTGTTGCTGTTGAAAACGTATGGCTGATTCTCATCCATGGGTCAAAACCAGTTTGACTAAATATAAAATAACCAAGATGACTTGACATTATTTAAATATTTCAAAAATGTATTATATAACATTTTAAAGAGTAAAGTCAGCCCATTTTGTTTCTCCAATGTTTAGGTCAGACAAAAAAAACTATATACTAAATGCAATAACCCTATATCTCATGCTTAGAACATTTAATATGAATTAAAAGGAGTGTTAAGTATATATGTAATAATGTGTTACCTAACCATTCATTAAAAAAATAATATATATATATATGAAAAATGAAAAAATGAAAAACTGAAACAGCAACAGCACTTGCATCTCCTCCAGACCAACAGCAAGCTTAAATAGGAATTGCAGATGTAGAGTATGAATGAAAATTGTTTTGCAAAACTCATTTGACATATTATAACTCATTAACATAAATCATAGTACTTATCTAACACAACACACTTGACGAGACAAGCTATTAAAAAACACATTATTTCATATGTACAATACAGTATTGCACAGCACAGGTTCCATGAGACGGCTCCATGGACAGAGAGGTATTAAACTCCAGTCCCCAGAGAGGCTAGTAATGGAGTCTTTTATTGCAACCACACCCAAGATAAAACAATGAACATTTCATTTTGTCAGCTACACGGAATACATGCTGTACCACACACTGGATTTTAAGGTGTTCTGGATCTTAGAAAAATACTCAAACTGGATAGGATCGGAAACAGATCCTTAAGCAATCCATTTCAATGGGAATTGTTCGTTTTGTGAATTTTTTTCATGAAAAATGGTGACAATTATAAAAAGCTTGAATAAACAGTGCTGCATATTGTACAAGGTCTTAAACCTGCAAAATAATTAAAGTCCACAGGACACAAACAAATGAATTAGTGTTAATATTTAATAATATACAATATTTTAGGGCTGTATGAACTGGTGGATAGTAGCCCTGAATACAAATGCCAAACAACACCCACCATATCCCAGCTCCCTCCACCCACACACATATACAGACTCGCTCACAAACACACACTAACACCCACAAGCTCTTCCAGCTGCCACCCACTCTCTCCCATTGTCTGCCCACACACTCCCACTCTCCAGCTCTGTGCCCCCTTTACACTCACGATGCTCGTGCTCTGCAGCCCACTACCTTTTAGACACACAAAAGGTCACCCCAGTTCAGCTTCTGAACTACAACAACAACTTGCCATTTTTAATGACAGATGAGTTGTTGAACTTTACCATAAAATCACTGGTCTGTAAAAATGTGTTTACAAAGATCTGATTTCAATTTAAAAACATTTATCATCACCTGAATGCCCTGTGCTTTTTAATAATTCACACTGTCCTAATGTGTTATTTTGCATGCATTCATTATTTTTGTTAAGTAAATGCTTATATTTTTTTATTTTATTTTTCACATTTTCTATGACAAAAATATATATATATGGTGTATATGGTATACAATCATTCAATTTTTAGATTTTTGGTATTTTTAAAAACTAGTAAATATTTGACTCATTTTGTGACAGACCTACCACACTCCAAAAACATGATCATTATTAATAAAATGATTTTCTGTAAAATGTTTTTTTTTTTCAGTAATTGATTAGACATGGGTTAAATATAGAGGTTAGAGCAAGTGTGGGGGGTGGGGGAATGAGTCCAGAATAAAATGCAACAATGTTTTATATTATTCTTATTGCAGTAATACAAGACACATTTCTGAGCAGAGTTGCGTTGTTTGAATGAGAGATCATTCAATATCAGCAAAAGACTAACAATCACAGTTAAGTTTAAACGTGTAAAAGACACTCAGTTAGTGTGGAGTAGTGGTTAGGGCTCTGGACTCTTGACAGGAGGGTCGTGGGTTCAATCCCCAGTGGGGACACTGCTGCTGTACCCTTGAGCAAGGTACTGCTGCTGTACTGCTGCTGTACCCTTGAGCAAGGTACTTTACCTAGATTGCTCCAGTAAAAACCCAACTGTATAAATGGGTAATTGTATGTAAAAATAATGTGATATCTTGTAACCATTGTAAGTCGCCCTGGATAAGAGCGTCTGCTAAGAAATAAATAAAAAAAAATAAAAAATAGTTACTTGAAACTCAGGAAGAACGCAGTGCCAAAATTAATAGCAATATTAATCACTATGTAACACAATTTTTGTTCCTGGGTAGTAAGTGTTATTTCCTAATTGCTTATGCCTCAAAAGTATAGAAAATGGCTATTATTCCCCACAAACTTTGCTTTTGTGACCAGGACAGTGATATTTTGAAATTTACCTATTTCCAATGAGAAAACGGGCGAATTTGTGTCTTTTCGTTCACATAAAGTCAGAAAAAAACAACATATGAATCCAAATTAACATTTATACTAAAGTAATACAAAAATTACTACAGAAGATTTAGAAGTGAGTAGTTTTTCGAGATTTACGATTATACTGTAAATCACTTTCACGAATCAGCCCCCAAATGTAGTCTCCCACAATGTTCTCGTTATACTGTCCTTGGTAGCAGCGTTCAAAGTCCAGTATATCCTGGTGGAAGCGCTCGCCTTGCTCCTCCGAGTACGCTCCCATGTTCTCCTTGAATTTATCAAGATGAGCATCAAGGATATGGACTTTGAGGGACATCCTACAGCCCATTGTGCCGTAGTTCTTCACCAGAGTCTCAACCAGCTCCACATAGTTTTCGGCCTTGTGATTGCCCAGGAAGCCCCGAACCACTGCGACAAAGCTGTTCCAAGCCGCTTTTCCCTTACTAGTGAGCTTCTTGGGGAATTCATTGCACTCCAGGATCTTCTTTATCTGTGGTCCGACAAAGACACCGGCTTTGACCTTTGCCTCAGACAGCTTAGGGAAGAAGTCCTGAAGGTACTTGAAGGCTGCCGACTCCTTATCTAGAGCTCTGACAAATTGTTTCATAAGGCCCAATTTGATGTGCAGTGGTGGCATCAGCACCTTCCGGGGGTCCCAGCCGTACTCATCATACTTCAAGGCATCCAGCAAGGTCTTGATGCTGTTGTAATCCTCTTTGAGGTGCACCGAGTGAGCCAGGGGAAGAGACGGGTACTTGTTACCATTATGGAGCAGCACGGCTTTGAGGCTCCTGGATGAGCTGTCAATGAAGGACAGTATAATGAGAACATGATGGGAGACTACATTTGGGGGCTGATTCGTGAAAGTGATTTACAGTATAATCGTAAATCTCGAAAACCTACTCACTTCTAAATCTTTTGTAGTCATTTTTGTATTACTTTAGTATAAATACATGTTAATTTGGATTCATATATTGTTTTTTTCTGACTTTATGTGAACGAAAAGACACAAATTCGCCCGTTTTCTCATTGGAAATAGGTAAATTTCAAAATATCACTGTCCTGGTCACAAAAGCAAAGTTTGTGGGGAATAATAGCCATTTTCTATACTTTTGAGGCATAAGCAATTAGGAAATAACACTTACTACCCAGGAACCAAAAAAAATAAAAAATTGTTACACGGTGTAATTATTAATCAACAGCATAAAGTTGGTATTTTTCTTATTTAGAAATATGAACGATTTGAAAACGTTTTCTTATAAAAAGTTTAGTTTTCGTTCTGTAGAAAATGTTTTTTACACATTCAAACAATATTATTTCATGTCTAACATTAGTTGACATCAGATCTCAGACAATTAGACATTTGCCTCAGTATTTCATTAAAATAAATAAATAAAAATACATATAAACGATTCAGTCGAATGATTAAATAAAGCTATTCGACTGACGAACACTGCTGTGTTGCTTTCCATTAGCCTTTCATTTGCTACAACAGGGTGCACGAAAGTCTTTCTTTGCCATCAGCTCGGGTGGTTGTGGGCAGTTGCCAAAATGACATAAAATTCGAAGCTAATTCAGCATCTGCCCGCTGCAGCTGGGCACTTCGCCAACTGCCCGGGCATTACGGCAACTGCCCGATTTCGGCAACGGTCCATAACATATATATAATTTTAAAAGGGAAAACTGCTGTGTACCATAAGGTGCAAAATCCAAAAGAAAAAGGCAAACAACTTCTTGTTTTATTTAAAAAAAAATAATGTTTTAGTTTTAGTAAACTGTTTAACAAGAAGCAAAAAAAAAAATCTAATCTGGCCCCGCATGTGTTTATTGCCTGATTATTTACCCTCCTGACATGGCTTGCTCACTAAAATATTAGGTAACTTATATTCTGAAACACAATTGCTTTGTCAATGAGACCCATGTGAGATACTTAATTAGCAAGCCGTATCACACTTGCATTAACAGCCAAATAGCTGCCCTGACAAAATCCCATAGAATCCAATGGAATCCTATTCTCATTTTTTTATTAAAGGGCCTGTAGTTGCAAGCCAATAAAATAAAAATACATAAGTGTCTCACTCTCCAAATTAAAGTATTAGACTAGACCAGCCTCTTAAAGCCTGCCAAAAAAGTGTCTAGCATAAACCTGAATATGTGTTGCTAAAGACATAGCAAATGAACATAGTTGAACATTGTTGCTTTACTTTATTCATGAATTTCTCAGAATTAGGATTTCTAAAGGAATATATAACTCTTTTTTGTCATGGGGTCATATGTGACTGATTTTGTGGGAGTAGGTCACATTTCCTAAACATTTTTGACTGCATCTATATTTATATACATATTATACTCGTTCATATATAATATATACAAGGTTTCCTACAGAAGGGTAGCATCAGCAATTCTGATCCTTATGGTAGCCTACGAACAGAACTAAAATCCAGTCAAAATGTTTAATACATTTTCAAAATCCTAGTAGTAAATCTACAATAGGCTGCCCTACTCGCCCACATTTCACACTACAGAATGTTCTTCTTATAATAATAATAATAATAATAATAATAATAATAATAATAATAATAATAATAATAACAAAAACCTGAATCGAATTCCGCAGAGAACTGCAAGCCAGTAGAATGTTTTTTGTATTTCTTGTTAATGGGGATCCAGTATATCAGTAGCCCAGATGGCTTCAACATGTTTCTCAGTAGATGCCAATCCATGGGGGCATTTCTGTAACTTACTGGACCTTCGTTCTGCAAGTCTTACAGCAAGCTGATTTTAGGCCCCATATGTGTGTTTTTGGACAAATTCGTGGAACCAACAGGATTTTTTCTTTTCTTTTTCATGTTTCCGTTCTTCTGAAACAAATCTTGCCCTATGAATTAGGTTTAAAAGATTTTACTTCAATTCTGTACACAGTCGCTCAAGCCTGGTGCTGAGGTTGTAGCCTGCAGCAATAATTTAGTATACCCCTGGCATGAATTCCCTGCTGTGCTAATTTAATACATTTTGGGGTACAAACATGCCTTTTTTTGTTGTTGGTAGGTACTGGTGATAGATGCAACTTATGGTTACTGTAATATGAATTACATCTTATTTTACTGCTAAGGGACAAACAAGTCTAAGCTTAAATATCAAAAGTTTAAAGGATAAATAAATAGTTTTCTATGCTTGCAAAGGGCTTTGTTATGTATTTATTTATTTGCAAAGAGCTGCAGGTTTTTTTTACTTTGTAGTAGCTTTAGTGTTTGCTTTTTTTAAATCTATAAAACACTATCCTTTTAAGAGTCACCTGCAAACGGCAATGCAGTAAGTTAAATGAGTTAAAAACATTAAATAAGTGGTGTCAAAACATTTTTTTCATTTCATTTGCTCAAAGAAACTTGCCAGGGATACTTTCAGCAGATCTAATAAATAATTTAGTTATAGTAGAAAGTTGCGTGAGGTTACATCACAAATGTCATCTTCACTACTAAAGTCTTGTGAATATATGGTATGACTAAGTTTTTTCTCAATTTGTGCAGCTTTTTAGCGAGAGAAGGTGACGCACTTCCTATAGCAAGAGGAATGTGCATGATATGTGCGTGCAACACCCCATCCTCACGACAATAGAGAGAGAATTTGGAGTTTCTAAACTGCATGTCTGTTAATCTCCTAAATACTGAATGTATCGTTTCACATTCATTGTTATACTAATGAACTAAAGAAAAGATCAAAAGGGGGGGGGGGGTTATGTGTTGTTTTTTTACGTTTTGTTTTATATATCTATGTCCATTTACCTCTGCTGTTTGTTTTAAAATAAATAAATACAATACCTGGAGAAACCTTTGTACAGATTAATGACAGTATGCAATAGATGGCTGTTTAAGATTGCCAATGTATTTGATAAATCAATGATTCCTTGCAGTAAGCAATAGCCATACATTGTGCTAAAAATATCTATTCCTGCAAGTATATTCCCCCAAGGCTGTGGTCGTCATACAGGAACTTCCAATAGGAGGAAATTAACCCCAACTTTAGATTAAACTGAGTTTAATATATTTGCTTGTTCATGCGCTATATAACTGAAACTGGTTTTGTATGGTGTGGTTTTCCAAATAAAGGAGGAAACCTCTGTGGACACATGGCTGGAGGTAGCCTTGTCACCAGTCTAAAGTCTTGTGGGTCATATTCCCTGAATACAATATTAATACCTGAACGTGTAATAATGATATAACTGAACTAATTAATGAAACTGCTGTTTCTTACGAAAAGAGCAAACTGCTGTGTCTTAGGAAAAGGGCCCCCCGGTTTCTGGACTAGGTGAGGTTGAAAGGTGAAAAGACCGTAAAACTGCAAACACAAGCGGTTTGGTGCAAGGAAGACATAAAATATAGATGTCAACAAGTCCCAATTGCAACAACAAGCCATTGGACAAAAGGAGGCAAACAAAAGACAAATCTCAAAGATCAGTTAAAAAGGCGAGGTACACAAGTGACCTCATGACAGAAGCTACTCAGCACAGTGAAAAGACTACAAGTATCCAAGCAAAACTAAACATTTTGCACTCCACATCGAATGCTAAACAAGGTGCTCTGACTCTATTAAGTGAAGCTGCAACCCCAGGACTGCCTAAAAACGGACCCAAGACAAGTAAGCAAGCTGCAAGCGAGTCAACGACCACAAGCAACGAGACTGAGGCCCTGCTGGAGGACTAAAACCATAGTATCCAAAAGAAACTGTGCCCTGCTACCTGTTTAGCTGAAAGATTCAGCGAAGAGGACAGAGCGGACGGGCGCTGTTGTGGATCCTATACCGAGGACAGAAGACTTTGTTGCAGCTGTTTGTTGATTCTATCGAGAATTGAAAGCTTTGTTGCCGCGTTTGATCCAATGTGGGATTGAAGACTTCGTTGCGAGGATAGCCTTTTGTACTGGACACTTCAACAGATTGAGTTTCCAAACCAGCGGACCAAAAGTCTAAGCTTCGTTGGGTATAATTCCAGTTGCATTTTCCTTTCATGGAACTAAATTAATTAATTGTAACACATTCACATATAATTGAACTGTTAATTATTTAGTTTGCACACTTTGCGTGTGAAATAACTTTTAGTGAAACTTGATGAAGTAACTAGAAGTAATCTACCTCATATTGTTGTATGAAGAATTTCTTTAAAAGTAAACTTGCCATATCCTGAATCTATATATCATTAATAGCTTAATGTGACATATTCTAAGATCGTCTGCATCATTTCAGTTTAGGCTGTGTGTGTATGTGGGTGTGTATGTGTGTGAGCAAGTTACTAGCTACGTCACAGCCTGCTTAGCTGTTGAACTTGCTGCTTGGTATGTGAGGAGATTGACGGTGTCATATTTCAATTGCCCTGCTAACCGCATGAATGCAGTGAAAGCTTTTGACTTGTGTTTTGTGCCTTTCTGACTTTTCTGATTTCTGTTTAACACTAGAACCGGCGAGATTTCGGACTACATACAAACGCCGGCTTCGATATGAAAATGAAAAACAAACAATCGGATACAACTTAATATTTTTATTTAAATTTTTCAGAGCAGTAACACCGTATTTACATTGAAAATTAAAGTTATTCTTTTTTTTTTTCAAAAAGAGCACATATACATAAACATGAAAAACTGTAATAAAATATACTTTACACAATACACTTCTGTGTAAACAGGTGTAGAAAGCTGTATGCACATATAAAATTATAAAACATAAATAACTAGATATAAAAATAGCATAAAACAAAAATATAACATAACTTATGCAACGTGAAAGCTCTTTGAGTGAAACAGCGTTCAAAGGCTGTCTGTTCAGAGTTCTATTACAGCTTTCTAAGTACAATCTACGCAGAAAATACGCTTTTCAACTGTACCAGTGCATTTGCCACAGACTTGCCTTTTCACAACGGGCGCAGACATCAAAAGTTCTGTTTTTATTGCATTTAGCAACCTGGCATTGTCTTTTATTCTGTGTGCCAGTGGGCGCAGCGCTGGCTGAAGGTTGAGGGGCATTTGCCAGTCGGCTTTCGTGTCTCTTATCAAAATGTTTCTGCCGTAGTTCCAGGGCTTGCTGCAAAATGATGTCCCTCTGAGTGATTGTGTTGCCAGTGCACTCCTTGTACAAAACCAAAACGCTGATGGCTGCCAGGTCCAAAACATTATAAAAAACAGCCACAGGCCACCTGCGAGTACCACCTTTGACAGAATACAGCCGTGCCATTTGATCCAGTATATCCACACCGTACTTCGTTGCGTTATAAAATCCAACAGTCTCTGGCTTTCGTTTAGCATCAGTCCCGATGGTCACTGATCTGTGCTGAGCTTAGAATACTCACATTTTTTTTAAAAATTTTGCACCGTCACACTCAGGGTGGCACAGTCGTTCTGCCTGAGAAATGTAGTGTAAATAATAATAATATGAAATGTGTAGAATCAATTTCATTAGTATTTCAGCACTCAACAGGAGTATATAATACATTCTTTCACAATGACATTGATTTTATTAGAAAGCCCAGACTAAATTGTCGGCTATATTGTATTGATTTCAATATACCGCATAAACTGCGGGTCTGCCAGTTGAAGAAGCAAGTGCTTATAACTTATTCATTTTTATAATTCTGCAGCTGAAACACCGTATGGGTATTTAATTCAAATATTTAGTAGCACTTAAGAACGGACATACACGAGATATTCACATTATTATTATTAATTTCTTCGCAGACACTAAGATATACGCAGAGATATTTAAATTTGAATTGCAAAAGCCATTCAAAAAGCAGCTATGGTGGTGCTAGAGTTAATATTTTTGTACTTAATAAAATACACTATTGATTAAACATTCCTTGTGTCTAGCGTGTGTATGTGTGTTCATAGTAAATCCTTGATCTTTGTAACACGTCAATTAAATATTATTAATAAGAGAACTAATCAACCCAGATAAACTCTGAATTATCAATTATTGTATTGTTCCTACATTCATACAGGTTGTGTTCAGCCTTTCATTCTGGTCCAGGTCTTTTGTTAATCCACATTCTTTTATTTGAAAGTTTCAAACAATAATCCTTTCTCTTTGTGGTTCCTAAGTTTTAATCTTTCTCAGGGCTATGGTTGTAGAATGGTTTTCTTAGTACTCTTGAATAAAGCACCTTGGGATGACAACATGAGTGTAGTTTAATTGTATATAATGCACTGGCTTGTTATATATATATATTTTTGTATCTGTGTGTCTTTCCAGAAGACAGCAACTTCTATAAAGTCATCAGAAAAACCAAGGTTAGCATCTCAGATTCCATTTCAGTCATTTCCATTGATTTTAATTTAGGACATAAGTAAGGCCCTGTGAAAATCGCAGCAATTTTCTTTAAAATTCACAGCAGTGTCACGGGTGAAGTATCGTATTTTGCGGAATGTGCACGGAAATATGTTACAAATTACGTGTACAGATTATTATTCTTTTAAACAGCAAATATACATATAAAAGCACTGACATCAAAATTAACATCCAAGCTATTCAAGCTCTTTACAATAGCTTGTGAAACAGTGTTGTAATTAACAGCCTGGAGGTAAAGTGTATCTGCAAGGGCAGCTTTCAGTTCTAGTACGTCACCATTTAGGTCTTGCAAAATAAATAAAATGTTTAACCTATACTGATCTTGTGCATCAGCCGACTCGCTAGTGTGACCACTGACAAGCAACCAGACTGTTTTACCAATTCCATAATCTCCTGCTTGTGATGCTCTACAACTTTATGTAAGTATTCACATAAAAGGCAATGCAGTTTAGGAAAGATTTAAAAAAAACAACAGCAACACTAGTTTCCAGAATTAAAACAGTATCCAGAGTCAGTATTCAAAATTGAAGAATATAGTGCTCAATAGGGACCTAATGTCACAGTTCACTTGCAAATGAAAATTCACAAAAGCAACTAAAGATCACAGATTTTTAAAAAAAATACATCACCATATCTAAAACTGAGTTTGTTGATATTTGTGGAGTCAGGACTGGTCGAACACTCAAAAAAAGTCTATATTCTTGAAGACATGACCACTGATGTTGTACAACAAAATCTTCTTTCATTTTATTTACTTAAAAACATTTGAATTTAACCAGAACAATGTAGAAACACAACTTGTTTCGACACATAGCGCGTCTTCATCAGGTGTAGCTATACAACAATCGCTAATTGGAGAACAGCTTTAGAGTATATACATTCTGAATTTTACCAAAAAAGTACGATTATTTTTAAACTGGATGTCGGTTTTTACTGATTTATACACAATTTGTCTCTACTATTCAGTATTTTCCCAGTGCTATTTTCTAGGAAATAAACAATATTTTGATCAAAATGCTGTTTTATTTTGACATTGTAATAAGCAGCCCTACACTGTATCCTAGGATACAGAAGACGTTTAGACATCAGAGGACAAATAACGTTCAAACGTGGTTCTCTGTCACTTCACCTGATTATGTTGGCCAATCAAAGTCTGATTATTGTGGCAATAGCTTGATCAAAAACTAAATTGAAATATTTATACGAAAACATAATATTTTTAGTGGATGAGGAATGGGGAGAAAATGTAAATCAGTTTATGAATATTCAAAAGAAAATGAATGTTTAGAAGTGTACAAAAAGCAAAAATAGCAGAAGTGGGTCAGATGAGGCAGAGGATGCATAGCGCATCAAATACTGATGCATTGAGGTACATGTTTGCACTGACAATAAAAGAACATACTGAAAAATAAGCAGCACATTAAACTAAAACAATAAAGTGAACTGAGAGACAAGCAATCCTTTTATGTGGCTTTTACACACACTTTAATAATAAGTATGATCCTTATATTTTTCATATATAGAAATTGGCCCCTTTTTTATATATATAAAATATATGGGATATATTTCAAATATATTTTAGTCTGTAATCCATATATTTATTTTATATGTTGAAATATATGGTGTATCGTATATTTTCAGTAGTCTGTAATCCATATAAAATAAATATTTGCATTAAATAGTGTACATTGCATATATCTAAAAGCTAAATTCAACATGTAATAATTAAAAACAGTTTTTGTTCTAGTTGTATTTATGGTTTATAATTGAGCTGCTGTAGCTTTAATAATATACTATCTTTATTTTTATATAGCGCCTTTCATAGTGGACCACCATCACAAAGCGCTTTACAGAGGTAGGCTGTGAACTGTGCATTATATGCAGAGTCACTTACAATAGGACATTGATTTAACATCTCATCCGCAGGATGGAGCACAAGGGGGTTAAGTGACTTGCTCAGGGTCACACAGTGAGTCAGTCAGTGGGAGAGGTGGGATTTGAACCAGTGACCTCCTGGTTACAAGCCCTGAACTTTAACCACTGGACCACACGGCCTCCTATCCTTAAAGACAGTGGTGTCATGTGCTGCAGTGCTTGCAGGGACGGTGGAGGTGTTATGGGGACGTCCTTGTAGTAAAAGTGTGTAGACAGTGCGTAGCTTTGGCAGCTTCAAACTTGCAACAATATCAGTTCATATTCCTGTTTGTATAATCAGAAAAGGCATAATCAAGTTACTGTTATCCAGGAGACACAAGAATAAACGTTACCTGGATTGGTTTCACAAACAACAGACTGGAAGAGGTTTTCTTTCACCAATTGGCCAGCTACAATAGCGTTATGTTACCGGTGATACTTTGTATCACTTGTAATTGTCTTTCAGTACCATTTCATATTACTAGCAAACAGGTGTGATTAATCGATCAATAAAAAAAAATGTCAAGATTAAAACCAGTTTCCCTTCAGTTCAGACAGATTGGATACACAATGCTTGGCTACAGCTTTTTTCAGATCGGTCCAATGAATTTCTATTGGATTGAGATCTGGTGATTGTGAAGGCCATTCCAGAACGTTTTCTTCAAGAATTCCAGAGTTGACTTAGCCGTATGCTTTAGGTTGTTGTCGTGTCAGAAGATAAACTGTCTGTCAATCAGCCTATGAGCTGATGGTATTGTAGCATCGGGTCTCGCAGTACCGCCAAATAGGACTTATGGGGTGCTACACTGAAATTGCAGGGGGACCGGGGCTATTACTTTTCCTGCAATTAGTTGTATTTCTGTGTATTGCTGTACAGTGTGTGTGTGTGTGTGTGTGTGTGTGTGTGTGTGTGTGTGTGCTGTCTTGTCTTCCCTGCCATTTGTGTGTGGCACCCTGCGTGAGTCTGTGAGTGGCTGCACTGTGATTTGTGTTCGGTTCCGCCAGTCAGCTGTTTGCGCGGGATCGAGAGTCTGAGCGACTGGTCCGCGTGTATGTAAATGTGCCCTTGTGTGTGTGAGCCAATAGGGCTCGAGGGGAATCCCTATTTATGAGCTGCCTGTGTGCAGCTCGAGGTTGTGTTTTGTGTTGTTGGCACTGCCTACTAAACTACTTATCCTTTTGCTAAAAGAGTGTTCTTTCTAGTGTCCGTTCTAGTTTCACTAAAAATAGCAGTTTTAACTGCTTTGAACTGCAACCTGTGCTGTTTTCATTTATTCCGTTGCGGACCAGATATACCTCCGCTACAGTATCATTGTAGTTTGTAGAATACATGATCCATTTGATACATGGCTGCAGTCATTTGATCTTCAATCATATGAATGTCTCCAGTCTCTGAACTGCTAAAACACTCCATAACATTATTATTATTTATTTCTTAGCAGACGCCCTTATCCAGGGCGACTTACAATTATTACAACATGATCGAACCACTTCCATATTTTACTGTAGGTACGTGTTTTTCTTAATTAAAGCTTTCCCTTTTTATCTATTTCAGTCTCATTGGACCAGTGAATTACATTGAAGAATGCTGCAGATTCTGTTCAATGAAGATTTCTTGGCATGAATGTTCTTCAAAAGTGGTTTGCAGCGAGCTTCTGTGTTCAGGTGTCTTTCTACAGCTCTTTCATGCACTGTTATCTTTCTTTAAGTCCTTGGCTTATAATCTTGTTTTTTTTTCAGATGCTTGGACGATTCTCCTATCTGCTGCACTCGTAATTTTCTTTGGACGTCCACTTCTTTCAGCGTTTCAGTTGAATGTGTTCTGTGGTTGGTACTTCTTGATTATTGTTCTGATTGTGGATTTTGGTACTCCATATTTCTTTGATACTGTTCTGTAGCCTTTTGTTTTGTTGTAGTTTGCCAACTCCTTTGTCTTGACCATCATCTGCTGTGTTGCCAAAACCTTTTTTTCTGGCTATTGGCTTTATAATACTGCTTAATTACTGTGTAATGGCGTTGAATCAATGAATATATATATATTTAAATTAGTTCTGTTGAAGTTGTACAGACTTTTAATGTAAATGTTCCAATACTTTTGAAATTGCTTAAGTGTTTTTTTTTTTGTTTTGTTTTTTATAAAGATTGTTCAAATATCAGAAATTGTGTATTTTGGTCTATGTCATATTAATCAGTGCCTAATATTTGTATTTATCATGTTTTCTTGCATGATCTTATATTAAGTGTAGGGTACCAATACTTTTGTCTGCAACTATACATAAATATACACCCAATTCTAACTAAAGTTAACACTGCCAAGTCTACAGATGGTTAAATCCTACAGCAATCATGTCTGTAAAATGCACAGTTGTCCCACACATGTGGGATGCCATATGTGGGTTAACTCCTCCTTTATGATGCACTCTGTAACAACCACAAAGGACCATGATTGCAGTTATTATCAAGTGCAGCGCGGTATTTAGACGGTTTGTCTGAGCTAGGGCTTCACATCATTTGTGAGACTGATTACTCTGTGGGTTTTACACTTGTGATCTATGTGGGATTCCCTCTTTATGTGATGAGAGCGCAATCCCACTTCATGCCTTTAGATATCCTCTCCCATACGGGGGGGGGGGGGGAAATATGCTGCCCCCTCGGCAGAGCGTCGGGCCGATGAATCATCAGGGTAAAGCTCACCTAGGAGCTCAGCACATGCTCAGTGAAGCCTGCAATCCTAGCAAGCAGCCTCTCCTTCACTTGAAACAATCTAACATCTATAGCAGAGCACTACAGCCAAGAGAGGATTCACTTTAATGCACTTCTTTCAAAAGTTAATTCATTTACAGAAGATATTAAGCTATTGAAGTATTGAATTGTTGCTTTTTTAGATACACTTGACTACCTGAAAACATTGCTGTTTAGATTTATAGTTAAGTACTAAAATATCAATCCTTGGTGTCCTTGTACTACTACATTTCAATATTTCCAACCTTCTTGAAGTTATATGGTTTATTTACATTCCCCCGTATTTTAGTTTCAGCTGCAGTATATAACTCTGTGAACCAAAGTTTACAGGACAACAAACTTGTGACACCCTTGCTAAAAATGTAAAGTAGCCCATAATGAAAAAGTAGGTCACCCTGATTCTAGTCTTGATTGTTGGTCAATTCAACCAATTCATGCATGTTGCAGAAGTCCTACTATCATGCCCCTGTGAAGTCATTGAGATTATTTTGCTTTTCCAAGATTGTTGCTGACTGCTTGTACAAAACTATTATTTTACAATATTTGATGTGGTATGTATAATATAATCTCCTCACTACACTTTTGAAGAATTTTTCAGTGTTCATATTTGCTGTAGATTTTAAAATACATTTTAATAGAGCATTTTGTGATTATTCTATTTTTTATGTTTTACTTTGGGAATTGTGTGATTTATTCTTTCTGTGGTTGAGTAGATTTTCATCTAAGTTATTAATTAAATTAAATAAATGAAAATATCTGCAATATCTGCCTTTCATGCTGTAACTAGATTTAAATGGAATTAGTATTTAATAACTGAGTGGTGTCAAAAGGAAATCTGAAACCAGGTTATTATGGTGCAGTATGACATATTCATTTCGTACATCATCCCATATGTCAGGGCATAGGTTATTGCCTCTGATAATACTTATTAAATCAAGATCACACATCCTAGCTAGACATCAGTTATTATACTTATACTTAACTACACTTTCTAAGACTGTCGTCTCTGTGACTTTGTCAGGATGTGCGTGATGTGGTAAGGAAGGGAAGTCCAGGCGGAGGGGTATGTGTACAAGGTGTTTTATTTACAATACAATCCACAGTGCTCGCAAACGCAGGTGCTCCAAGTGCACTGTGTTCAGTGAGGTTGTAGTGGTAGTGATCTCCGGGTAGTTACGCTGGCTTTGGCTAGCTTCAGCTTGTTATTCATTCAGCGTAAGGGGTCCGCACTCACATAGCTGCATCCCCTTTGTATTGCCAAACTCCTCCCTGTGATCAACACGGCGCCATACTCTATCCAGTCGCCGTGTACCCCCACAACTGATCACAATAAATGTGTTTAGCAGTCTTACAACTACACCCTTCCACCAAGATGGTCGACTTCTGGTTCCGTCCTACCATTGAGTCGGCCCATCCCTGTGAAAGTGTACTACCAACCTTACTTAGCGCCCTTCCTGACCGGGAGGTAGAATTGCAGCTAATATTCCTTCTGTCCCCATCACAGACTTAATGATTTTTATTCTAATCAAGTTAATCCTTTAGAGCCCCCAAAGAAGACCCTTTCAGCAATTGGATGACATTTTGGAAAAATTTGTCTTATACAGTCAGCACTCGGGTATACAACACTCAGAGACATGTCAGTCGTGTTTTGCCGTCCTTGTATTAAGAATAAACTCAATCCCCATTATTTATATGTAACAAATTAATGCACTTGCCCATCATACGCGATTTCCGACTCTGTCACCAGTTTTCTGATACAAAGCCCATCTCTTCAGTGTTACAATGTACTTGTTTATCCATCATTTTGTTTTGTTTTTTCTGGCATCGCAAATCCGTCTGTTTTTATTGTGCACTGCAGTTACTCAGCGCTTCCTCCAAAAACAAAGCGAACAAGACAAGCTACGGTAATGTAAAAGCTAATCATTAAACAGTTTTAGATACTGTGATATGCTTGAAGTTTACAATTCTAATCTAGCTTAAAAGTGACTTCCCTGCCTGAACCACCCCTTTGCTGAATTTTCTCTGTAACTGATTTTGTAGAGAGATCTTCCATTTACAAACTACTGTAATAGTGCAGCTAGAAATGTGTTATTAAGGATGTCATGCAGTACCTGAAACAAGGCTAGCAAACAGAGATTTCTAAAACTAAGTATAGTACCAGATTTTATGCTTTAAAAAAACGAAAATACAAGTGTATAATTATTTGGTTAGCCTCAACCACTTAAAGGGCACCCCTCAAAGGAATGAGATTTTTGCAATGCCAGAAAACCCCCACCCTGCACCAGGAAAGCAAGTGGATGGCTTGTTTTAACAAGCTTGGCCAAGGTAGGAAAGGAATCAGATTTGATTCCTCAATCCAGTGGATAGAAACATTCACCTTTCAGGTATGCAGTTAAGTAGTGATGTGAACACATAGCATTGCTAGAGGGGTATTTCTTCTTACATTCCTCAACTTCTGTTTACTTACCTGACCATGCGTCTGTCTAAATAGTAAAAGGATCAGGCAGCATTGTACTTTGCATTCCAGTGTGGGTAGAAGTTTACCTGGCAGATTCAAAAGTTGGTGTGAATTGATTTCGCATGACGGGAAGCAATGAAGCAAGACCATTGTTTTACACAACCTAAATTAAGCTTCATATACTTATTTTACTAAAAAAAAAAAAAAAAAAAAAAGACCTAGTTCTCTTTCAAGTAAACATTCTTTTCATTGTTTACCTTAGTTACACCCTTGATTGCAGCTCCACAATTCCAGGCCTAATCTGATGGGTTCATCTTCCGCTCTGCTCTTTGTTGTCTTTTCCTCATTTTGTATATTTCCTAGACCAATTAGAAATAAGGTGCTAGGTGATGTAGTGGGCTAACTCACTAGTCTGCCAAACCTCTGAATCTGGCTCAGGTCATAAGGAAAAGGGGTTTGGGGTGGGGGTTTCAACTTAGCAGCCATTTGACAAATTCGCTAAGCATTGTGCTACATTTGCACCTGTTTGTTTTTTAAGGGAAAAATAAACTTTTAATATTACAGATTAACTAAATAAAAAGTTGTAAACAGAGGCCCTGTATTTACACATTTTTTTTTATTTGTAACATTCTGGTTTCTGTTTTTATTTAAGAAAATAGTGGTACAGATACTGTACTGGAGTAAATGCTTAGTAAATGTGGCCCACTAACAATGAATTAAGTTGTGAAGATCAAAATTGGCTTTTCTACAAACATGTTTGACATAGTTTTCTCCAGAATCCATCAACAATAAAATGGTTTTGAATATAAGGACTTTCACATTTGGTTCACTTTTGCAATGAATCAAACTGCATTCCGTTCAAGTGAAAGAGAAATGGGTGAATTTGTTTTCACACTGCAGCTGAAAGCAACCAAACTCAGTCTGTTTGGAAGATAACTCAATTCATTTGATCATGAATCTGTAATGCAGCCTATTGATTTTTTGCTGCTTGCTTCTATGAGTTTGATCATTGGGGAAATTTCATTAGAAAAGAGCTCAGTCCCTCAAGTTTCACATTGCTGTAATACTGGCCTGCTTCACCAATTGACCCAAGACCACCATTTTGAGCACATTCAGTAAGGTTAAAAAATGTAAACTTCAAACCATACTGAGTTTATTTGGAGATTTTACAGTAACCTCTAAACAAACCGAACCAATCCGAGATCACACTAATGCCCTTCATTGAACCAAATGTGGAAGGGCCCTAAGTCACAATAGTTGAAAAAGCACCCTATTGTACATTATTATTGTAAACAGGTCATTTTTGATAGAATGAGACATACTGATAAACCCAGAAATAGGCATTTTGAAAGCAGTTCTGTCTTAAACAGTGATATTTGCCAGGTTTTTACAGCATTTTAACAGGGTCTCCTTGGGGGAATACTTAAGGGGCGATACAGGTCATTGTTATCCTGTCATCTTGTCCTGTCTCCTGATATCTACTCAATCTTACTGTTCTGACAAGAAGATTTTATGGACTAGCCGCATTGTTTCAAACAGCCACAGGGTAAACATAATTACAAAGCTGCTGCTATTTTCTAAATCGATAATGTAAAAACAGAGCTGTACATTGTTCCCTCAGCAGCCATCTAAACCGAAGGTAAGGAATACTAGTTATCGGTATGTGCAATAGCATGTCCATTTTCATTCTATTTTTTATAGAGCATCAGGTGGCCCAAGATAAGTTCTTATAGGAGCTCTGTGTATTTCGAAGCAAGTGCAAAGTCAAAGGCCAATTACCAGAGAGGATTAAGATCATTTTAACTGTATAAAACAAGCTACTCTGAACAATGACTTCAGCTAGCAGCTATTGACTACTTCAGCTAGCAGCTAAATTGACTTTAGTTTTTGACAGTTATTCCATTCAGATTTTTTTTTTTTTTTTTGCTTTTGCAGCTCTTGTAAATATGGCCCTGTGTGTTTAAACCTAGATTACTACCTAAGTGACCTTTGCAAAGCACTTGGCCCTGTTGCTGTCTTCATCCTGTTGACAGAGTGACTGCTAATGACAACCAGCTTCGGAACTAGACAGGAACCGGCTTTGGTCTCAGCTATACAGTTTATTGTACAACCTGATACCAACAATATCTAGTGTAGTTAGAATAATAAGAATCTAATGATGTTCTCTTAAAGTACTGTACAGCTGATGTTCCCTTAATGTGTAGAAACTCTCTTCATCACTACCTAATTGTACTGCAAAAAAAAATGCATTGCCCTCTAGGAATGCTGTCAATCAGATTATCTTTCTTCTTAACAGAAAATAAATACAAGAACCTCATGTAGAATGTGACCACCTAAAGAAAGCTATGCTCTGGTGCGGTAAGAAGCAATCTTATTATACCATAGTAAAGTGTAGTTAAGCACAGTGGGGAAAAAAAAAGAAAATGCATGGATAACTTTAAACTGCAAAAATGCAAATTATAATTTACAATGGGGAGGACTCATTTCACTTTTTAGCAGGGAAAAATAGCTTTTTGAAAAAAAAAAGTCACACTGTGAAATTAGGTCTTATGAAACCCAAAATGTTTTCCCCTACTGCTTAGTGTTGCCCAATAAATCAGTCATCATCCTTCTGAATTCCCTGGTTCCTTTCAGCTCTCACCTAAAGTTGCTTTCAGAAGACACCAACTACACCACCATTAGACAAGGGGGGTGAACCTGGTACTTTAATGTTCTCATTATTGGCTTCACTATTGTTTCAGGTTTGCCTCCTCACTACAGATGCTACCATACTACAGATACAGCATCTACTTGCCCTTTCTCAAGGTGCCCCCCCCAACCCCCCCCCCCCCCCCCATTATACAACTTATAACAGGTCTCTGTAAGCTAACCTACAAAGTGACTCAGGGATTGCACTAGATAAGATTGTAACTGGCACCATTTTCTGAAAAACGTACTAGTTATATCCAGAATCTTACTAAATAATGCATATAATTGAATAAACGACTGAAGCTGATAAATGGGAAATCTTCTGCAACACATAGATGTGTTACTGGTGTCCAAGTTGCACCAAATTGTGACTTGACATACTTTACACTCCCATTATGATTACACCAGGTACCCATTCTGTTGTTCCATTTTGCAGTGCAAACTTCATGCCCTAACAATTGGTCTTCTCACACTCACGACTGGTTTCACAGACCCTGATTAGTACTAATCTTGGACTGCCTTACCTAAAATTAGACAGTACAAGATTAGTTCTAATTGGGGTCTGAAACCAGCCCTCAGAGTACAAAGCACTTGCTTTAAAACCATAAATAATAATGAAGTCTTTGTGACAATTACTTTAAGAATTGTTAAGTGCACCTGTCGTTTTTAATGTCACTTAGTAAGCCTCACCCCTTTCTTTTATTCTAGACAGTTTGGCTCAGGAGAGAGCAAGAACTGGGGTTGACATTGTCTCACCAGTAAGGACAGGGAAAACTGTAACACGCCTTGTTAGGTTTATGAGCAGCATATGTTTTATTAAATCAGATCATTTGTAGGACCATGTCTTGTATAAGTTCAATAAATGTTACATGCATGGAAATGACATCAGCAATCCTGCGTGTGAAGCTTGAGTGATTGTATGCTACTAGGATTCGCCCTACAGTCCAGGTCTACCCTTGTACCTCCACAACAGCATACCAGTACCAACAACTTATACAACTTACTGTCATTTATGATTAACCTCAGTTGTTTCATCCACAAATCAGGAGGCTCATTTAATTGGCTCCACCTCACAGCAGCTGGCAGCTGGAATATTCAGATAGAATATTTTGCTTGAGTAAAAATAGCATTTTCAAGCACTTGCCATTCACACAACCAATTAAGTAAAAACTAGTGTTGGAACCCAGCGAAAGAAAGGTAGTTACACATAGCAGATAATGATGTGAGAAATGTCAGGGAGCCAAGGTATTCCTTGGAAAAAAACTGGCATTCACGATGTTCTCTTCACAGACCCTCATACATGCCACTACTCTAGGTAAAGCTACACATAGTTCCAGGGTTTATAGTTGCTATAAATCTTATTATTGGGCATTATCTTGGTAGTTGTTCTTGTCAAGGTTAGCTACCAGGTGCTAATGCCCTATAATCAGGGTTTTATTGTTTAATTGGAATCACTTCCTCTGCTTCGCACGAGGGTGGTTCTCTTCTGCTAATGGCTGCTCTATTTGTTGATACCACACACTATGCCAAGTTGTGTAAGTACTCTCTAGGTAAGGAACATGCAAAGCTGGACACTTTAATTTATGGATCCATTCTAAGTGGACATACAGTATATATATATATATATATATATATATATATATATATATATATATATATAAAACACAGCTTGGAAAAATAACAACCTCTGATTGGTTTAACAACATCACATGACCGTGCGTATATATAGCGTATACCATGACTTACATACTAATGAGCTGCTTCACACTGAATAAATCACTATGCACCACTACATTCTTAATTCCATGACAAACTGTCATTTTATTTGTTATTAGAAACCACTGCCAAAAATGAGTAACATTCCACCTATTTCCTTTAATATATTTGGGGATGAAGCTCCACATAACTGGTACAACACCAACTTTCTGAGTGAAGACAGCAGTCCAACTGAAAAAAAAATTAAATAAAATAAGGGCACCAGCAAGAGTAGACACATAGATGAGGAACAGCTAAATTAAATAGAAGAAAACAAAGACTGAAAAAACACACACACAAAAAGAAAACTACAGCATCGGCTGGTTAATGTACTTAAAGGAAAAAATATGGGCATTAATTTTATGGAAAGTCCAAAAAATCACAGCAGCATTAAAGGAATATTATGCCAGTGCAAGAAGTTCAACTGGGGACTAGTGTTCAGTCTCCAGTTTTACAACACTGAGCTGGACTAAATACATATTTTAACAGTAGAAGTTTTAATATCTCTGCTGACAGCGAGTTTAAACCAGCAATAATGTATTCCTGTGAGTCAGGAAAACTCTTAGAAAAGCAGGTAAAGACAAGGCCAGACACCCCCCCCCCCCCCCTCCGAATTACTGGCCTGGATTTGAAGTGTCTGCAGGAAACTGAGGCACTATCCCCTGACACCACGGTTGGATTGGTGGTTAAAGTCTGGTTCGATTGTCAACTTAATCTGGCACGACTTGGACGCGAGGGTGTTCAACAACTAACAAAAACATCTTTTGAGATACAAAAGGATGAAAACAGACTTGAATATGTGTGCCTCGCATATAACGAGAACACAAACTCACCTCAAAATAGCTGCTCCTGCCTTCCTCAGTGTCATTTGAAACTCCGCCCATCATCAGCTTGTGATTAGTCCTCTAGTTTCTAGTGAGATGTCACTTTAAATGCAGAAATTCACAATAAACGGACATGTGCAATTTATTTTTAATAAGTGAACAATACATTACATTTATTATTATTTATTTCTTAGCAGACGCCCTTATCCAGGGTGACTTACAATTGTTACATAAGTTTACATACAATTACGTTTACATACAATTACCCATTTATACAGTTGGGTTTTTACTGGAGCAATCTAGGTAAAGTACCTTGCTCAAGGGTACAGCAGCAGTGTGCCCCACCTGGGATTGAACCCACGACCCTCCGGTCAAGACTCCAGAGCCCTAACCACTACTCCACACTGCTGCCCTCATTTGGGATTATATTACACAGCGGATGTATACATAATACAAGCTTCTGGTTTTGTCAATTTAAAATGTGTTTTAATTATTTTAATTATTTTTCTTCCCATAAATGACAGGTAGCCATGTTATAAGCGGTATAAACCACTTCGGGCCGTGTGGTTCCGATGATATATACCACTTCTGGGGTGGTTAAAGGCCCTCGGCTGACGCATGTGTAATTACCAAGTTCAAGCTTAGGAAGAACACACAAGTGGTACCGTCCTGCCTGCAATTATGATTCATCTGCCAGGTTTCTCTGCAGTGGATATTCAATTTAAAAGAATATATGTTGCAGAGAATTGAAACCTGGTAATTTAGGAACCAGGACACGAGTGACAGTCTTTAAAATGATTTTCTAAAAACCTTCAATGTTCCTCCCCAAAGCTTTCAGAAGCAGTTTATACAAGTGACTGGAGGGAACAGCTCAAACAGAATAAAGATAGATGCCTTAATACCTTTGAAATACCTTTTTTTTTTTACTTGTGAATTTTAGTTCTTGTGATAGGCAGTGTTTTTTTCAGTTGACGAAAACTAAAATGAAAATGGCCAAAAACGAAAAAATATAAATTTTCCTTAACGAAATAGTAATCGAAACTGGAAAATGTTTAAAAACTAAAATGACACTGAAACCAAAAAATAAACATGAAAAATGAATATTCTGAGTATGTATTATATTTTCACAAAAATGCTACATAAATAGCACAGCCAAGCTGCAATAACTTCTTGCTCTGTGACACTGTTATTATGAGTATTGATCGAACATGTGACTAACCTCACAGCTCTGGGTCCCTCCCCCATAGTGATAACGGGTTGTGGTATGATTTCACGCTCAAGTAGCTGCTTATGTGCAGTTAAAATGGCTGCAAAATCAACAAGTGTCAAATGAAGAGAATGATTGATCTGGGAGCATTTTGAGTATTCAGTTAAAAGCAACAAAAGCATGTGCAAAATAATTAAAGAAGACGGTACACTATGTGTCCGAGTTAAGGCAAGAATTTTATAGAGTCTCTCAGGCATATGTGGAGCACATTTTTTCTGTTTGTGGGGATTTGACTGCAAGAAAGAGAAACAGAACAGGATCTACCCTTGTATTACAACTGAACCACACTTCTGAACTCTCTGTAGACAGTTCACTTCCAATAACCGTGGCATTGCTGCCCAAAGCACATGGATGAATGTGTTTGCACTGTCAAAAAACAGAACTGAAATTTTAAGTGATTTAATACATTTTGGTTTTTTTTTGTATGCAGCAACTCTCAACGTACACCTAAAAAAGTCTCTTAAAATGAAAAGATACCATAACTGAAACAAAATTCTAAAACTGAAATATATCTTTCTGAATTTAGTTAACTGAAACTAAAACTAAAACTAAATAATAATTTAAAATTAAAAAACTGAATGGAAACAAAATAACAATCTTGCCAACTAAATAAAAACTAAAACTGAATTGAAACGCTGAATTGAAAAAACACTGCTGATGGGTTGACAGCGCTGAAGTTTCTATTTCTCTATAGAGCAGAGATAGCAGGCAGTTGCTGTGTAAGCTTCCTCATCTTGCCTCAGCCCTGAGGAACCAAGAACCCTCCTGGGTGGTGAGAGGATAGTTGGCTCTCTAAGCCCATTCAATCTATGCTCTATCTGTAGTGTAATGAACTCCTATGTACTATGCTTTTGGAGTGTCCTCTTCCCCACACACAGAGGACAGAGTAGTAGAGTTGGAGCAGCTGTACGAGCAGGAGGGTACGAGTAGAGCAGAAGTGTGAGGGTTTGGTGGAGGCAACTGTATTCGGAAGCCAGTAAAGAAACCAGGAAAGGGTTACATTTAAATGGTTTGTTTTCCTGCAACTAACCTGCCTAGTGTTATGTATGACCAACGGATCCTGGATTTCAGTGACTTCTGAGTGTCTATCTGCTTCTGATAGGCCTATATGCAACTTCATCTAGTTAATTACACATTTATAGATGCTACATAATTGAAATGATATATATTACTTTCAATTACCAAGCAAGTATGGTTCCAACTGGCAACCAAGATAAATTAGGATCACCAGAACCACCCATTCCTATCTCCAGCTATATTAATACGCAACCAGTGCCAACGTTTGACATTTATTTCCAGTAAACAGCCTAACAGTTTCACAAAAATCATACCTCTGACCCCAACTGGCCACTAAATGACTGGTCAAAAAAGTACCCTTTGGTTGGTTAACTGATTTACTTTCCCTTCATGAGCAACTGTTTCAAGAAAAAGATGCACTAATTTCTCAGAAAGGGACAGTGGTTTTCTTGTACTAAATGTCAAGTTGGTTTCAGTTGCCTGTCAGAAGCTAGAAGCATTTTACTCAGTAGAATGCTACTGTGAAATCAAGTAATACTTAGTTAAATATTAAGATAAACAGGGGTTTGTTTGTTCTGACCTAACACAGAATGCTTTTATATTTATTTATTCTGGTGACTGTTTTGCAGAAAATAGAGTTTTAATGATACACTGTTTTCTTTTGTTGTTGTCATGGAAAAAGTGCATCATGTAACTTTCCCCAAACTGAAAGTTTTGTTTCTGGGGGTGCAACATTAAAGAATGCCAGAAAAATACTAGACCATACTGGGTAAACTGGTTAGACCTACTTTTTTGCCATCATTACTACCAAGGTGTTTAACTACTTCTAATTTTCAAGGCAATTAATGGGCTACCAAACAAGCTGTTAAGATTATAACAAAATACTTATCTTATCCAATTATCTTATCCCCATTTTAGCATGTCCAATTATGTTCCCTCACTACAGCAAGGCCCCACAACAGCTCAAGACAATTAAATGTGTTTGGTAACCTTTAAACATTATAGCGCCAAGTCTAGACTGCCCACCCTTATTCACAATAGCAGTTTTACTGGCCAAAGGTTAATGAGCGTCCACATTCCCCAAAGAGCCCCTCCCCGCAAGTCATTTTTTCAATATCTTAAAATAATATGTTACTTACAAGTCAAACAACAAAATGTTCTTATAGTTTAGTGTTTATTTGTAATAAAATAACATTTTAAAAAGTATTTTGCCTATAAGCCCCATATTGCAGTGCTCCCATTTCATGGCTGAAAACAATAGGTTCTAGAGGGTTTAAAACAACAGGTTCTAGGGGGTTTAGAACAACAGGTTCTATAGGGTTTAGAACAAAAGGTTCTAGAGGGTTTAGAACAACAGGTTCTAGAGGGTTTAGAACAACAGGTTCTAGGGGGTTTAGAACAACAGGTTCTATAGGGTTGAGAACAAAAGGTTCTAGAGGGTTTAGAACAACAGGTTCTAGAGGGTTTAGAACAACAGGTTCTAGAGGGTTTATACTCAGAGGAAAGAACGTTTGGGGAACTAAGTAACCGCCACGTTATATATTTTGTCATGATAGCATACTGTAAGTACAAATGTATTTCATGACACAGCATTACAAAAATAATGTTCTACTCAATTCTCTCTGTTATTCCCCCACTTCCACATTGCAGCTCACAGACTAGCAGTGTGTTTAATTTGAACCAAGTCATGAAATACCTTATATATTTAAAATTCATAAAAATCTTGAAAGCTTTTGGGGAGGAAATCGGTTTAAATAATCTACTTATCTGAACTAGAGCAAGGAGTGAATCACCTCTCTTGTCTTCAGCCGGGTAGTTTTCCTGCAACTTGTGTTAAGATTTACTAAAACATTTTTAGTCCAGTAACCATTGTTGAAATGTTACAGGGCTGTGTTATGTCAAATAAGTTATAATTAAATAAATATTAATTTCAAAGGGACATGTTTATGTTATACTACATAAATACACGACATACAGCGCTTTTATAACAAAACAGTGAGTTTAGCTAGCGAATCCAACACTGCACCTAGCTATGTAAAATGTAACTACAATAAAGTATAAAGTACACTGCTTTATTGCGATTGAGAGTGAAAATAAATATCAATTTAAAGCTGATTGCATGTGTTGTGTACATTACTTGTTTTAATCCTGTATTTTTACTTGACTCATAGGTGGGGGGTTATGTTTTCACCCGCCCAAGTCTCCTAAAGCATGTAAAGATTTCCTTTCACGTGTTTGGTCAATATGAGGTCATTAATATCTCTGATAAAGGACCATGAATGTTCAAACTATGTTTAATAACTGTTCCAAAACAATCCTCCTGAAAATACGTAAATACAGTATTCATGTATTTTACCTTTTTTCTGCTTTATGAAAGAAAAACTGTTCCAGTAGACGCCCTCTGAATGCTGTCTGTCAATGTAGACTAAGTTTGCTGTCTTATACGTTCAATCTATCTATTTAAATTTAGTATAGCAATTTATTTATTTTTTTAATTGAGAATAGTGCTTGCTGTCGGCGGCAATACAGTGACCACAATAGCAATTCGTCTTGAATGACAAGTTGAAGAAATCAAAACAACTGGATGCAGTCTGATTACTTTCAGCAACATTATTTCAGCATATCTCAGTAAAAACACATGACGGTGCTCTGTTCTCTAAAGCCCCTTTCGCACTGATACTCCTACCCTCAGGATGTGGGTCAACATGCTTTGACCCAGGTCGAGCGAGACAAAATGCATGATGGGCATTCGTAAGCGGACAAAGTAACAAACAGTCAAGCCTGCGTGAAGGTTTCACTTCTGCAAGAAACATTTCTGTTTAGCCTTATTGTTGATTGAGACTCACCAGGAGCCAAATTGCAGCAGGGATGAAGAAACATTTGGACAGACGATTCAATCCAGAGAAGCTTGGATGGAGGCGTCTGTAAAAAGCTGCTTCCGGGGCACTGTGTACGTGCATTGTGTACTTGCTTCTGTCACCCTCGTCAACCCTGCTACTTCAAAAAGCAGTGTGAAATTGCGTCGCCGACCCCATGACACCGGGTCGCGACCCAGGTAGAGCATGCCAGTATGAAAGGGGCTTAACAAAGCCAGGAAGGAGGCTTTGAATAAACTTTAAACACACTGGTCCACATGCATAAAACTTACCATCTCCTTTATTGTGCTACTAATAACGTTTAACATGGCAGTATTTCATCAGGTGATGCATAAATGCCAATTACTCTCAAAAAACATCACTTGAGAAGTTAGAATATCGTTCCCATAGAGATCAATTTTCTCATTAACATATTATTTGTCTGATTCATAAATTTGTATTGTGCCGTTAATTGACCCTTACCGGCATCATAATTAACACATGCTTCAGAATGAGATGAGCCATAACGGTATTATTTCCTAGCATAATTTCTGCATTTAGGAATGTGTATTTAAGCCAACAGCAACAATAAAAAAATGAGTAGGTTTAATTATCTAATAATTAGGTAATTTAAGAATTTTGTTATTTGTAATGCATACATTAAATTGCATTGTTAACTTATCTGAACAGGATAGGCCACATACTGGTTGGAAAACATAAAAATCAGGTTTGTAGCCTGTGAATAGGCTAAAGTGGAGAAAGTGGCAGGCTTCGGTGTGCTTGTGTGGTCTGTAATCAACATATATTGGAAGATGATCCTCTCAGAAAGAACCAGCAGATTTGAGCTGCAACTTGACCCTCTGGATTACTCTGCTGATGTGAGCAGGCTTCAACGTAACAGGAGCACAATTACTTACCTTTGGGGAGAACGAGAACATCGACTGAAGAGTTGAACTGTTAGAAACAAGGCTGGTCCCGTATAATGAAAGTTACAAACTCACTGCATGATTTGGATTCTGATGTTAATGAGTTTTTGCAGGTACATTTAAAAAAAAACAAAAACAAAAAAAAAACACTATTTTTCTTTCCTATATTGATCACTGTCCATGCACAGAAAGCTAGTACTGCACTTTACATATTTTCCATAGGATTCCATCAACTGATAAAGGCGTCTCAAGTCATTTCAAAGTAAATTATTGTTTTATAAGTCCCCCAACACGTACGTGTGTTTACTATTTACAGCTATGGCCAAAAGTGTTGCATCACCCTATAGAATTAACTAATTTTGCTTCATAAAGTCGAATGAAACCTGTAGTTTTCCAATGATCCTTAACGAAAAACTGAAAACAATTGAAAAATGTGACATTTCGAAATCTATCATGAAATACTATGGCTTCCAGTAGACTTTTGGTATATTGTTTTGTAGTTTCTTTGATTACATGATGTTAAATAAAAGATCTAAATCATGTTATATAGTTTTTTTTTTACCATTTCGTGTCAAAAGGATTGTTAGTTAGTTCACTAAGTTGTATTTTAATAACTAAAAATAAATTGCAAGAAATATGTAGTTTTCTAATCCAATTTCACTATGAAACCGAGCATTAAAATAATTTTGAACAGGGATAGAGCTTGCTGTGTTATAGGTAGGTAATTATGAACACACAAAAAACACCAAAATAGCAGTCAAGAAAGAAAGAAAGAAATAAAGAAGCATGTACATTGTATCTCATTGTTTTTGGTCAGCTATATAGGCTTGTGGCAATGTGCCCCGTCCCTGTGTGCATTTGTGTGTTATATGTTGTATGTTGCGTGTGTTAATGTTGGTGTATAGATATGGCTGCACGGGATATAAATGGGTGTGTGCAGCACGAGTTATTTAAAATGTATAATTGTATTTAAGCACGAGGATTGCACGTCACTTCATGTGCATTTAAAGTATTTCATATGTGAGCACGAGGTTGCACATAATTTAATTAACTTGCTGGGATTCAAGTGAATAATTAATTAGTAATTGAATCCCGGCACGACAGTATATATAGATGCACGTTTCATTCATTCGGAGTTGTGTGTTCGGTGAGTGGAGAACGAGTGTGGAGAAGGAGAAACTAAAAAGATAACAATTGCTATTGCGTGCTGGTAGGACCAGCACGATACTTGTTTATATAGACTCCCCGTGTTTGTTTGTGTGTCTGTCCGTGCACCGTTTGTCAATGTTAGTCCGTTTTGTTTGTCTATTTATTTTGGCGTAAAGTGCCGTGTCCTGTGTTTTGTTCAAACCTTTTTATTTATAATAAACCGGCGCAAGCAAACGCCTTCAACATTTCACCTCATCTGTCCTGTTGTGTGTTATTCATTTCCTGGATCTGACGGCACCACTCAGCCAGCCGTGTGACAAGGCTTTAGAGACCACAGGAAAGCTGTTCTAAACACACATTGGTGTTTTTAAAATAAATATGCGATCCGTCTCTCGGATTTAGTGATGAGAAAAGAATGTAGGTGTACTATTATTGTATGTGAATGAATTGTACAGGTATTTGCAAACTGAGGGACTACAGTAACAAATAAAAACATATTTTTTTCGCCATTTAACAATGAATTGTAGGCTATTTTAATGCAACTGTGTGGTGATGTTTTGCTATGCCATGTCTCATTCAAACCAAAGTTTTAAACATGAGAAAAATAACCGGAGCTTGCTGACGTTCCAGTGCCTTCTATATTTTCTTGTGCGCTGGAAAGGAACCATGTGCTAACATTAGAGGATCCTTTTTTTCGCAACCAAATGTCAAATATCATGAACTGTGACAAAAATTACATTTTTGGTGGTTACGGTTGTTGTTCAGGAAGGCATGTGCATATAAGCTAAATACAAATATCATTTTTTAAATCAAAACGCGTACACTGCCCCTAACCTCTCACTCACGTCCAGCACCTGTGTGTGCAATTCTTTTTTTATTTATTTTTTAAACCTGACATCTCAATATTTGGGACAACCTGTCTGTCTTGAGACATGTTCCATAGCCATAACGTGACGGTGTATGCCACTGATGTCTTAAGTAGGGGAAACAGCTCATTTGCATACCTCTGACAATTGGTTAGATACAAGCTCTCGGTAACAATCTGTAATGGAAAATCACATCTAAACCCATTACTGGCCGGTAAAATAACCAGCCAGTACTTTTTTTTTTTTAATGGCCAGAAATTATCGCCACCTTTTATGTATATGGACTGCTGTGAATAAGTTACTGAACAAATAGTATGATCAGCATTAACACATGTAGACTACTAAATATTTTGAATTACTAAAACTTTTTTGTTTTATTTTGCTAGTACATTTTAGAAATACTGAAACTTACACAAAAGTTACCGGTACTTTTATTTATTTACGTTTTACCATGTTCATGTTTGTGTACCAGGTACCTGAACTGAAGAACAGCTCCATGTAAGTAGAAGATAGTAGAAGGTATTGTTTAGGCTATTGGAAATACCCAGGATGTGACATAGTCTACCACTGGGGGTAATGACGTCTGAAAAGAGGGCTTTACTGTCTGGTAAGGCCCTTCTTGTTAACAGCACGAGGCAGACCTTACCAGACAGTAAAGCCCTCTTCTTCGGGTTCTATTGCTTGATTATAACCCTTAGACAGTCACATGACCATTGCTTAATTATAACCATTAGACAGTCACATGACTGCTGTTAATTATAACCCTTAGACAGTCACATAACTGTTGTTAATTATAACCCTTAGACAGTCACATGACTATTGTTATATACCATATTCCTTCGAATTTAAGACGCAGCCCAAATTTTCCTCCCTCAATTTGACGGAAAAATTAAACATTTTGCATTTACAAAGATACTGGAGGCAGTTTGCAGCCATCTGCTGTCACACAGAGCATTACAGTTATGTGCTGCTTCTCAGTTCCAGTCGTCATTACCTGTTTTTCTCCCTTTTTGTGAACTGTGGTATTTCTTTGCATGTCGAAAAATATGGGGGTCTGATCTGCATTTCCAGTCTGTCCAAGCTGGTACTGTTTGTTAGAACTGGGCCTAATAACGGAATGCTGAAATTGTAAAAGCTTCTCTTCAAATTCCTCAGGAAGCTAATGATGCTTCTTTGAAAATTGCTGCCTGTATGTCATGGATGATTCGAGATCGGGCAGTGACATTTTTGTTCATCTCTTCTCAGCAGTCTGTCATGTTGCTGTTTGTGTACTTGGGCAGTCATGTCTTTTGTTAGTGATTTTAATATATGCAACACTATAGTGTACTTGAATTTAAGATTAGGTCATTCTTGAGAAAAAAAGGTTTAAAAAGTGCATTTTAAATACAAAGGTATACTGTACAAAATGTGCTGTCTATGGTACTATAAACTCTATGACTAAATAAGGTGAAACATAGATTTATGCAGGTTAATCGGTTACACAAGTCAAAATACAGCATTTAAGGTTTGATCAGGATGTTAAGATTACTTAATGGCACTTTAGTAGCATTATATATGTACTTTCCATTACTATATTGCAATATCATTATTCAACAATCATCCATTCCTAGCACTCTCTGTAGTCATTTTTATTTGCTTCCCACCCACGTTGTTGGTGTGGATAGCAGTATAAAATTTGAAAGAAACATATGGGTACCAATTGAAAACAAAAATGGAGAGATGTGTGAGACTTTAAGATCTGTGTTATTGATTATCCAGAGAAAGTCACCTTTCTGTGACTTTTGATACATCCATGGACCCACTCATGAAGAAAACCTTTACCAATCCAGCTTTTAATTACCACTGGCATCCAACTGGAGTGGCCTTCCTGTTGATGGGTTCTGTGAACCTTCACAGTGAATAGGCCACATGCAGGAGCAGCCCAGGCAGCTATTGTCTTTCCAAACAATAGACTGAAACTTGAAATAGTAGACTGCACTGTTACTAGTTAATGAATCAGAGGAGAGGGAACACGAAAAAAAAATACATAAGGTATGTGGAGCTTATCCACATTTCTTTGAAGTACAATGATACTTGATCATTAATCACAAACAGGTAGTAGGCTTAAATATGTGTGTGTGGGGAGGTGGGGGGGTGTGCGTGGGGGTGAATTTAGTCAGGTGACGGTATTTGTTAGGTAGGTTTCGTGTGTGGGCAGATATCGCTGTGCTTCTGTGTAGGCAGGAAGCCTCCATATACTCACCATATGACGGGGTGGGGAGATATAGTTAAGCCGAATTTGCAGAGAAGTGATCAGTTGCTCTCTGACTTAGTGAGACATGGTGTGCGAGAGAGAGAGAGAGAGAGAGAGAGAGAGGCAGAGAGAGAGAGAGACAGAGAGAGAGAGAGGGGGAGAGAAATAGGAAGAAACAGCAGCTTGCAAACTGAATGAAAACACTGAAAGAAAGCATATTGTTCACGGAGCCGGGCTGAGCTGACAACATAACCATGTGCACAGGTAGGAACTTACACAGATAAGACAATGTACTGTTTTGGAAGTTAAAAGCTGCTGAACAATATTATGTTTTCTTCCTCCTAACATTGTTAATGTATGCTTTTCTGATGGGGTTTTTTCGTGGTGGTACAAAAATCCTATTCCAGTAAACTACAGTGTTTTGGTCACTGTTATAGAATAATAAAGTATATTCATTTAGGTATATATATATATATATATATATTTCAGTGCATGGTTTGCATTTTCTCTGTATGTGTTATTGTGGCTAAGGAATGTATGTGGTACTTAACCACATTCTCTTTGTTCAGAGCAAATGCTTGTAGTTTCTGTAAATACAACACAACTTGATAGTAGTGTGATTCATTAAAAGCTACAATGTGACAATCTGGAGATCAAAATTCTTGCTACAGTATGTGTCTGTCTGGCCAGTTTTTGATTCAGATCAAATGTTTAATTTGATGCATTCAGATTAGACTTGTCTGAATCCCTTTTAAACCTACTAATGTAGCCAGCAATTAGAAAAACAACATAAGAGGAATGTAGAGAATTTCAAATGGAATGAAAAAATTAGCTGTTGTTAACAGCAGAGGGAGTTTTGCAAAGAATGTATTCCTTTTTACAGAGAAAACGCAGGGACCAGGGCTTCAGGTTGTTCCTCATGGTAGGGTGGCAAGGAGTTCCCAACCTGAGAACATACTGTGTAGTAGATGTATGGTAATTAAAGCATTAGCATTTCATGAATGGTATATCAGTACATTCAAAAATTATATTTCGCTGTACATTAAATGAATCAAAAACACAAATGTTTCATACACCACTTCCTACAGTAGGAGGTATATTCATTACGTTTTTGCATTCTGGTATGTGCCTGACAGTTCGGTGCATTTACAACACTGGTGTAGGCACACACAGAGGGTCCTCATAATCCCAATAAGCACACAGTATGTGAAAGATTTTTGTCAAATGCAATTGGAATGGCTAGTGGAGCCTAGAAGTGCATAATAAAGTAATAAAAGATTGGTGCAAAATAAAGGCAGGTATCTAAACTGTGACAGATAGACATACATGTGGATTAGTTAAATAGTTAAATACAATGTAAAATGTAAATTATTGTAATAATAAACATAAGTCATACTAGATACTGTACTTTATAGAACAACGACATTCCAGTCCTTTTTACTTATTGGCCTTTAACAAGCATGTGTTTTACCTTTTCAGATTTCAAAATGCAAAGGAGATGAAATGTTAAACAGAGATCCTTTCTACTCTGGAAACATTTACATGTGCTTTGACCCTATAGTCCTGGTTCAGACTAGTGATAAAAATTGGCTAATGTCCCCATACCCCTATAAGTAGGGGCTATACTAGGGGATCTGTCTAGCAAAAAAGTTTTTTAGAACATTTCTTTAAGCAGTCCCCAACTAAACCTGCAGTCTTTAAGTGCTTCTGTTCTCAGACTGGCATGGGGACTAAAAGCCAAATATTTGTCTGTAAGTGCTCAAGGCTGACTTTTTGAAAAAATAAAAATGTTTACTGACTTTCTAAAAACTATAAAACCCAAGTGTATTGAGGTCATAAAGACAACGCTGCTGTTCTAAAAAAGAAAACCAGGCTCTAGACATCAAGGTTTATAACCACAGGCTGCAGACTGCAGTATCGAATAGCTAGCGTTCAAGAACAATGTCAGGTGTCAGCCTTGCATCAAGGCACTCAGCACAGTGTGCCACTGTAGAGATGCAAAGACAACCAAGTTATTGATTTGGTAAGGCTTCTGCCAATGCCTTCATCAGAGGAATGCTCTATTAATCATTTTGTGATGTTTAATTTGTTACCTGTTTAATATAGTGTAATACAGTACTATTTGTGTGCATCTGTAATTTCTGTCCTCTCAAAACATTAATTAATGGTTGCCACAGCTCTAATGTTAATTTTTCAAATCACGTTCGTAATTTCAGCTTTTTGCTGGAATAGTTAGCAAGCATGCATAACGGGCAGTGTTGTGTCATACACTGCCGTTACGGATTCTGTCCAGGCCCGTGTCAGAGATGAGATGAAGTTAAAAGCTCTAAAAACCACAGATGTAAACGAGTCCGGCTCTTGTGCATTGTGATCTAGACGCTCGCTTGCGGTGTGCAGGGTCGTCGGTTAGCACCCCGCCTCCACCCTGTTTAAAACAGGTAAGAAATTTATGACAGTGGACTGCATTTTTTAAGCATTTGCAAAGAACAGGTTTGGAATAGACAGGTTATTCATATTGTAAGTGGCATCAATTACATTGTAGTTGCACATGTAATTGTTTGTAGTTAAATAGCTTTTTGGAATGTGGTCAATATGTTCAAAGCATATGCAATTAAAAAGTAATTGCATTGTATTTATCACTGCTTGAAATAAAATGTTACCAGGTGCTGGAGATACAAAAGCAACATAAGTATACTTTACCTGTAACGTGCAATTTAAAAATAAATGTATGCTAGATTCTTATACAGTACTCATAAGTGCTGGTCACATGTTATTTTGTCTTGTTTTCATAAACAACTCAAACATAAAGGTCTTTAATATCTAAATTTTATTTTAAATAAACATTAAAATGACCAGTTAAAAAACAGGACAGCTTAAAAAAATAAAAGTGGGTTAAAAGAAAGGCAGTATTTACTGATGCACCAAAGTGGATGTAAAGAACATTTGGTCATTCCTTACAGCAAAGAACATTTGGTCATTCCTTACCAAGTGACCAGTGGCGGCCATTAGGGACATGCAACCGCATGGGGCCCCGAGGCAGCGAGGAGGCCTCCAGCCAACCGTGGTTACAGTTTTTTTTTAAAATTTATTTTCTTTACATTTTATTAACAATATGCACAAATTCAAAATATGACAAGACAACAAAGGTGGCAGTTACGTGTCACCGGTAACTAGGTAAACCCAAAGCGCAGTGCACATCGCTTTTTAAGAAGTTTGGGCCGGGGGACGAAAAAGCAAAGCGTATGGTAACTTACCCTAAACTAACATCATTCTTTGCATCACAGCAAGTGGCAGGAAATAAATAAGATGCTAGTAGTAGTACGTCATCGACTGCAGCTACTGAGGATGTTACTGGACCACGAGCTGAAACACATGCAGATGATGTCGAAACCGAGAAGGGCCATTTCTCACATCATGTTGTGGCTAGCACAGCCAATATCAACATTGTTATCAATGACCCAGATCATATAAGCAATGATCAACAATGCGAAATTGTAAAAAGAGGTCCAAAGCAGATTATGGAAATGGAATTTCCACAGAACGATGCGACAGCAGTTGCACGCCGTTTTACGAAAGAGAACTACTACATGCTCATGAAGAACAGTAACACAATACTTCGAATGTGGCTTGTATATTCTCCTTCTTCGGATGCAGTGTTTTGCTTTTGCTGTGCACTCTTCAGCAAACATGATATCAGTGTTTCCAGTGGGGCTTCAAGGCCTGGCAGCGCCTTTCACGTACTGTTAAAGAACATGAACATTCAAAGCCACATGCACAGAACATGGGAACATGGTGCACCCTACAGGTAGGAATGAGCACTAATATTACTATTGATCACACCATGGAATTAATTTAGCTGGAACAGAAGTACTGGAAAGTTCTGATAAGACTTGTAGCCATTGTTTGTCACAGAACGAAATTTGGCTTTTCATGGAAATGCAATGAATCTGCACGATCCACAAAACGGAAACTTTCTTGGTCATTGTATTGATGCTTGGAAACCCTAAATAGGTCAAATGAATGCATAATAATAGTATATTATACGTGATGACAAGATTTTGTAGTGTGTTTTATAAGCAGAAAAGCATGTCTTATCTGTATGGGTGCTGTTATGTTTTATGTATAGCCATTACACAAATCATTAGTGCAATCAATGTGCCTGTGTTTGCCAGTTATCGGAGAGTGTGGAGTTATTACCAAGCTAATTATTGCTAAGATTCAAGGTGGGGTAGAGGCAGAGATTAGTGAGTTGAAAGCTGCAATAAACAAGCTTCTTTCGTTCGAAGTTTAAAATCAGTTGTTTGTCTCGTTACTCAAAATAACCAGATGCAGTATGCAACAAAAGCTTTCAGATACCTACTAAGCAGTTATTCTATCTTGGAAATCATTCTACTATAATGCTGTGGGAGTCCTGCCCTGGTAATGGCCTCGGAATCATGTATTGCATGGGGCCCCCAAGAGGCAAACACTGGTGTCACAGGAAATAAGTTAGCCGTGAAATAAGTTAGCGTTTGCCTTTTTGAGTCTTTCTGCGCACGCGCAAATTTTACAACTTAAAGGCAAGGTTCTGTGGAGATATATCCAAGATTTTACAGATGCCATTTGTATTTTTTTAAGAAACGAAAAACAGGTATTGCAGACCGTATTTTTTTGTTTAAAAATGTGACGTTTGACATATTTATCGAAGTGTAACATTTATCGTCTTATTTATCAAAGTGTAAATGTACGTTTAAGTTTTTTTATAAATACATGTTATGTAAAGTAAATCGCTAGCTGTGTTTGGATGTGCAGTGTGGTTTTTAGCAAAAATAAATATTTTGTCAGTATAATTTATGTTTATGCAGAGTTAAAATCACTACTTGCCAAATGTTTATTTCCTTTCAAAAATGTTGTGTCATAATATCACACTGTGGCATAAGCAAATATAAGTGTAGGATCAACACTTTTATTGATACAGAGAATACTATTTTTGACGTTTTAATCAAGTCTACGTGTGGGAATATCTAAACCTGTTTTAATATATACAGAAAACATACATGTTTATAGTGAAAGATGGTGTTTTAATTTATATATATATATATATATATATATAGGTCATTTGAGAAACACACACAACAATTGGCTTCCTAAAACTACTTTCCTAAGATGCAGTAAAATTATTTATATGAACATCTGTAGTAGTCCTAGTTGACATGATGGCTGTACTCACACTCCTGCAAATACTGTATTAATTCAGATAGCTCTCCAATTTAATGTACAATAAGTCATATCATGAATTAAATATAAAGATATCATACAGCATTTCATTTAAAGATACCGTACAATAATAATTATCTCTATATACATTTCTTAATTGCAAAGAAATTTTAAAAATAAATTTGTATTCAAACAAAACAATATATACAATAGAATACAAAATATACAACACAAAACAATGTATACAATAAAAACAAAGGTCTAAGGGTAGGTATGGGAAGGGAAGGATATATTTACAGGTGTGGTTTTTAGTTAGTAGTGAGTTTTTTTTAGGAATATATCGTTACCAGCATCATTCATATGGACACCACCCCCCCACCCCCCCACCCCCCCAAAAAGCCCAACCTGATCATATTTAATTTTGGGGTGCCAAACTGAATCCCCCCCTAAATCCCTTACAAAATCTGAAATTATATTGTTCACCCAGGTACAGGCTTTGTTTATTTCTGGAGATGCCTTTACGTCTTTCCAAATACGTCGCTGGGTGATGTATGAGAAAATGATTTTTGTATTTGGAAATAGCTTGTGCAGATTTGTTAAATCTTTTTTTCATTTTTCTAATTAAATCCACACTTTTCAATTTTCCTACAGCATGAATCACCAGGATATCTGGTTTGAAAATAGATTAAAAATTAAAAAAAATTAAAAAAAATAAATCATAAACTAAACTAACAAAAAAAAAAACTGCCACCTAAGCCCCCTCCATCCAAACCAGCGGACAGAGGCATTTGGCAGCTGCAGGTCCAGCCCGAGCGTTTGCCTGGCACGGTGTTCCCTCCCAGTGCACAAAACTGTGCCCAACCATCCAGACTGAGGTAGCTGCGAAGAAACAACACGATGTTATTTACAGTAGGTTGATTGCAACAATTACATTCTAATTTAATAAACAGAGACTTGTATACTTACTTATAGATTTTTCCATTGAGCTTATTTTATTGTACTCTGTTGGAAGAAAATAAAATAGTGAAACATCACAAAATATACAATTAACTCTTTCACGCGTAAGAACAGTACTTTTAAAGAAAGTATGTGTAGTCAGGGATTCAGAACCCTTTCCCTTTCATATATATGGACGTGTATATACACACACCTGTATATCTAAAGTTCTAAAATTTATGCGTGCGCAGAAAGGCTCAAAAAGGCAAACGCTAACCCGTGACACCGGCACTGCTTCAAGCCGATATTCTGAGTGAATGAAACGCATGTACGATGTACTGTATATACCAAACAAATGATTTTTTTCCAGACTTACCCATTTAAATCAATCTCTTTCTTTATTTATTAACTCTTAAGCAGTTAAGGCTTAGGGAGTGGGTTGAGCCACCTTATTTTATATTTATTGTGCATCATTCATGAGAATGGTATTCAAAAGGAGAACTGACAGAAAGGGGCTGATTTGACAACAGTGCTTTAAAGTGGAAATCCTGTCACGTGTGTAGTACAGAGGGGGCTGTGGTGCAGTATGTAAGGAGCAGGAAGAGCGTTTTTAACAGTTCAGGATTTCTGTATACTGCATATCTGTGTTAAACCAATACCTCCACAAACCTTGCTGTGTTGTTATGTGGCACATGTAGAACACAAGTTGGCTGTTTGATTGGGACTAAGGCTAGGACATTTTTCACATTTCTAGAATTTTATTGATATATTAAAAAGAAAAGTCAGTACCCACGTTTATGTAAATTTTTTTTACAAATAAATAAGTAAATAAATTGTGGCGAAGGGTGTAACAGAGAGGTGCACAACCTTATTTTTGTGAGGGCCAGATCACAAAAAAGACAACTGCCAAGGGCCAAAATGCACGTTGTAAAATGCAATGCCTATATATATATATATATATATATATATATATATATATATATATATATATATATATATATAAGATATATATATATATATATACACACACACATATATATATATATATATATATATATATATATATATATATATATATATATATATAAGATATAATTATTTAACACCAGTTTTAAGCTATGGTCATTTTTCACAATGAACTTAAGTTTTTAGTACTTACATTCAGGGTGCAGTCCGATTAATCAGTGGGAGATGTTGCCGCTCTTCTCAGTTACCAGCTGAGGGATATTGGGCTCCAGTGAAGTGGTGGCTACTCTAAGCACTGCATGCAGGTTATCATCTGTCAGCCTTGTTCTGAGGTGTGACTTGTTTAGCTTCATAAGGGAAAACACCTGTTCACAGATATAAGTGCTTCCAAACAAAGACAGAAATTTCAAAGCTTCTCTGCTAAGATTAGGAAACTGATTGTGGTCCAGTGATCGGTAGAATTCTAGGAGAGGAAGGTCCCTGTGTTTGCTCTTCAGCACAGTGGAACACTGCAGTTCAATAACTTCAAACTGGAGATCGTCAGGTACACTTTCTGCATCAACAGAGAAGGGATCCGCAAAGAGTTTAAAAGAGGCTTGCTCGCTCCTGAATTGCTCAAATCTGCTTGCAAACTAGTCCATGTAGTTCTTTCAGGACACTGCATGGCGTTTCCAGTTGTAATGTATGTCTCTTCACGTGGAAAGGCTTCCCTTCTCTTGCAGAAAATGTTTTATTTCTTTTCCGAGTGAAAAGAACCTCTTTAGGACGTTGCCCCGGCTAAGCCATCTCACTTCAGTGTGATATTCTCCAAAAAAAAAGACTGAAATTCACGATGATTCAAAGAGAACGAATAAAATTAACTGTGGATACAACAAAGTCCATAATTTCTTTAAACTTCAGGTATTTTGCACACAAGGCCTCCTGGTGTATCATACAATACTGCTTCAGCAGCGCAGCTCGATCCCCGATGTTCTTTTTTAAACACCCTATAAAACCGTTATTCTTGTCAACCATAGCCGGAGCACCGTCGGTTTTCACCCACACCAATTTATCCCACTGCAAATTTAAATCTTCAACAGCTTTCTTAAAAGCATTAAAGATTGTCAGATCCAGAGGTTCTGCCATGCAGAGAAACTAGAGATGCCAGCTCCTGGTGTACTTCAAATGTTTCTGTCACTCCATGAACGAAAATTAAAAGTTGGGCTGTATCAGTGGCATCGTTGTTTTCGTCCAGAGCAGCAGAGAAATACACAATATTTTTGCATTTGCTTTTTAGCTGATCATAGCTATTTCCAGACATGTCTGCTATGCGTCTGCATAGTCATTCTGGAAAGACAAACGTTTTTAAAGGAATTTTTATTTTCTTTGCAAACAGTATCACATATTTGCGTCTTTTACAAATTCCCAATCGTTAAAGGGACGTGATGATTTTGCAATTCGCTGCGCGACGTTGAAACTTGCAATTGTAGCAGCTCCAGATTCCTTCTTTTTCTGTTCAGAAACACCTTGCTGCCCCAGTAGTTGTATTTTGAGAGACTCCATTGTTTTTGTTCATGCTTCTCCCAGCAATTCTTTGTATTTGGGATGTTTTGTCTCATAATGGCGCCGTATATTGTATTCTTTGGCAACTGTGACGTATTCAAGGCACGTATGGACACCTGGTTTGGATTCAGCAAAAAAATATTTTTCTGTCCACTCTGGGTTAAATTTTCTGTGTTCAAGATCAATTTTTCTTTTTTTACTTGTACATGTCTTTGACAGAGACATGTTTTCAGACGCTACTGAGGCAGCCCGTAATTTTGTGAAAGTATAAAAATAATCGCAGAGCAACAACCATAAACGTGAATCGTTGTCTTCCGTTTAACATCTAGCTGGCGCCTGTTTCGGAACCTTACGTCATGCTTTCCAAGGTCTACTGTACTGTATTACTATTGGCTAACATGACAGAATCCCACCCAAATGGGCTGGGTTTGTGTATATTCCAAGCACTTCTAAACTTTAATCACCGCTGTCTGTCAAGTTATACTGTAATCATATTGGCTAACATGATACAAGGCATTTTGAGGCGTCTACCACTCACACTCACTGTTAGTAGACAGGGGTATGAGTCACGTGTGGGTTCACTCTTTCGAACGCTACTTGTTTCCAGTGAGCGGTGGCTGATTTTTTTATTTTTTTGACAGTGTGTATTTTCTTAAAGGTGCAGGCCATTTTTCATTTACAATATAAAAGCCCTTACGGGCCATATTAAAGCAGTCAGCGAGCCGTATGTTGTGCACCCCTGGTGTAACGGCTCGGGTTGTAGGACACAAAGAAAGACATTGTGGAGATCTGCAAATCTGCAAACAAACTAAATGATACTAAATAAAATGATTATTTAGTGAGTCTACTGTTGGTACATCAAAGATATTTATCATTACAAAACTGGTTTTGCAGTGTGCTGAACTCAACCTCTCTCCCAATCCAACCCAAAGACATTTACCGGAACAGCTTCAGGTGGATTAACAAAAACATACCTTAGTTATATGTACAGTATAAACTCACCCCACATTATTACTAGGGAGGGAGTGAATACTCCTGCTCCCTACTGAAAAACACAGTGTCAACTTTGCAAAGTAACCATTACAAAAAGACAAGCAATAAACAATGGTAATATTACGTTATTTAATAAATAAAAAAAAACTGAAATTCAAATCACAAGTTGAAAACACTTAGAAGTTTGATGATGAAAGTAAAGCTTCAAGAGGCTTTTTGCATGAAGTATCATGAAATGGGCAATGAAGATATCCAATCCCCTTATTGCCTCCATGTCAAGAGTGTCAGCTATCAGAGGAAAATTGTTCTTGTTGTATGTTTCTTATGTTTCAACTAAGTGCAAAAGCATGAGGCATCATATTGTATTGCAATGAATACCTACTTCTCACAACCCGGTTTTCAATACAGTACATTGTATGAGTTTAAAAACACTAAAAGAAATGTAATAAGTTTAATGATAATGACTGAGAAAGCCTTCTAGTTGAAACACTTGTCACTGAGTTTATTTTAGTATTTTTAAATGTAGCACTATGGAGTGTTTAATCATTATGGAACAAGCCTTTTTATGATGGTAATAATCTGCACTGTTGACCAATGATAGCCTTGTTAAGATCATATATGAGCTTTGCAGTGACAGGACAGGAAGCACCTGCAGTACACACAGCCATGACAGTGCCCTAAAAAAAACATCTAAGATAGCTCAAACCAACCACTGTCCTTTAACACAGTCATTGGACTCGAGAAAGGATTTTCAACTGTAGGTCGTGACCAGATAACTTTAATAATGTGCAATTTCACCATCGATTCTAAAAGTTTAAGTAGGTCGATTAACTTCTATGACATAACAACACTGATAGTAGTAAGCCAGAAAAGGCTGTGTCCTATGTTTCCAGTTCACTGTGGTATGCCCTGGTAAGAGCAAAGCAAAGTGAATATATGGTAGGGCACAGAAGAATATAATTAAGAAGGTCAAGAAGTAGTAAAATGCAAATCCACCATGGTAAACTATTGTATGGGCAGTTATCATCTTCATAGCTTTGTCAATACCACAGAGAAAAAAAGATCTTCTTTTCTCCAAAAATGGGATTGGTTTTGAAAATGTGCCCCATGAGGTGCCTCAGCATATTCTTTAGACTCACTGAACTTATTTCAAAGTGAAACAGGGAGTTGCAGTCTTACAGTTGAAGAACTTAACAAAGTGGAAGACAATTATACATTTCAGTATGCAGCCTTATAAAGGCGTATAAAACACATCTTTAAGTTTTAAAACATAAAACACATCCTTAAGATTGTATGCTGTTTATACTCCAACAAGTATTATTATTTGGTGAGATTAGTCACCCTTTTTCCAACGTTCATTGGCTAGTTACATTTTTTTGAGATATACAGTATTTATCAACTGATCTGTGACGCCTATGGGTCTACTTTTATTTAAATTGAGGATGACACAAACTCGCCATTTTGTATTATGTGTTTATGTGGCAGACACCTTTATCTAAGGCGACTTACAGAGACTAGGGTGTGTGAACAATGCATCAGCTGCATAGTCACTTACAACAAATGTCTCACCCGAAAGACGGAACACAAGGAGGTAAAGTGACTTGCTCAGGGTCACACAGTGAGTCAGTGAGTGAGCTGGGATTTGTGAGACCTCCTTGTTACAAGCCCTTTTCTTTAACCACTAGACCACACAGCCTCCTATGCCATGTCTTCTGAACACGTTTATGTCTGTACCATTTATTTCAAGTAGCTGCATTCAATTTATGACTAGTATTTCTTTCTTCTAAATACTAATTTATTCATTTAGTTGTTTTTATAAAAACATCTATCCGCTTTCACAGTTCTAGTTTCTGGTTCAGCCTTTAGTATTCACAGTTTAAGAGCTAAATATAAACATTATCATAGATGTGTTAATTGAACATGAAATTAGATTTTCCTCTGTGTTTTCAGCTAAAAGAAGTAAATTGAGTCAGGCTGTTATTATGAATTTGAGCTGTTTTAGTCTGAATAATGCCAGCTCATATTACGCTACAGAATAGTATAGGAAAGAGAGCTCCACTAAAAACACTAAAGTCTCCATACTAATATGTGTATCAATAACAGTATTTAGCATTTTTTTTAATTAGTTACTATTTTATTATTTATCCTAGATCAGTCTTTCTGTATGGTTAGTTAGTGCTGAACGAGTGTAAGAAATCATTATTCTAATTGTGTTTGATGTGTGCTTCATATGAATTCCATATGAAACACAATAGCTCATTAAATCTGAGTTACTGACACTAACTCTTAAGTGCAACTGCATTGGCAGCCTCTCATGTCAAGCATTCGAGACAATATTATCGTTACATACTGTTCAATCGAATACAGTATTGAAACTATCTGAATGCGATAACACTAATCAAAAGCTTGTATTACATGATAAGCATTTTAAATTGGCTAAGTTTCTTCACAAAAAGTGAACAGCGCTGATTTAAAACATTTAAAACTGTTTCTTCTATCTGGGGCAAAGCAAACAAAGACATGTCTCTTACTTTCTTTTGACAGTGGTGGTACACTAATATTTAAGGGTTACTGTGAACAGTAGATATAATGGAATAGCTTACAGTAGGTCAACAAGAATGTAAACATTACAGTTTTTTTTTAATACAATAGGGAGTTTAATTAAGTTTTACAATCAAAATATATGTGAATTACAATTACAATTTTTACTTTCTTAACTCTGTTCAATATAAGGAACTTGCTGGTTACACTTACAAACACAAGTTGTTTTTTTGTTTTGTTTAGTTTCTTTTTTGCGAACGTGAAATGTAATAACACACGTGGTTGTTTATTTGCAATGTAACAGCTATGCAATTACATCTGTAATAACAATACAAATACAATGCAATTAATGTCACATAAAGTGCTTGTAGCTAATGTTTTGTCTAGGTCTAAAATGTGTAGTTTTGAAAGAAACACATATTATACCAATGATGTTTTTAAAATTTATCTGGAGAGTGAAATTCTCCCCTCCCCTTCAACGTCTTTTTTCCAGTTATTAACCAATATTTACTGACATGTTTTGCAGCTACAGTAGTAACATGCTTTGAGAACCAAGAGACTGATGATGTGACCTAGAAAGTGTAACAGAAAGACTACCTGAAAGAAGAAAAGCCAACTGTGAACTAGTGTAGTGCCAGATATCACATGTTTAAATGGAAATACATGTGTGCTAGAACACATGTTTTCTTTTAAAACTGCACATGCAGGACCTTTATAGAGAACATAAGTGATTTAACAAGTGTTTGTGATTTATTTCTTTACCTCATCAATATCTACAGGCACTACAGTAGATGCAATCTAGTTCCCAATGCCATACCTAAACCAGTCACGTTTAATCATGAAACATTTCTGTAAACAAATATTCTAAGAATTATTGAAATGTGCAAGGTGATTTAACTATTCTGACTCCCGCTGAGCATAATCCACGTTGCCGACAATTTCTCAAGGGTTGCCGGTTATGCCGTGTATGTAAAGCATTATGTTTTATAACACAACTAAAATCTTATCCCACATCTCACACATTATGTGACCTGTTTTGAAATAGAACATTTCTGTTTATTCTGTTTTGTCATATTTGTGTTACTTAGACACACCATGAGCCAGATTGCAACAGGGATGAAGAAATATTTGCTCTCATCAGCATTTGAGCAGACGGTTCAATCCAGAGAAGCTTGGGATGGAAGCATCCGTAACAAGCTGCTTCCGGGGCATTGATACACGCATTGTGTACTTGCGTCTGTCACCCAGGTCAACCCTGCTTTATCAAAAGCAGTGTGAAATCGTGTAGCCAACCCGCAGGTCCTGACCCAGGTAGAGCATGCCAGTGTGAAAGGGGCTTAAGCAAGAGCTTGATTGTTCAATTTAGGAACATTTCTCAACAATATCATTCTAATAAAAAGGTGGGGGGCAGGACAAGTAAAGTCTCTCCCCTCTAATTTTTAACTATGTATTTCTATACTTTTAATTAAAACATAAATTATAAGTTATTGTGTAGAGCTGAGCCTGTCTCTTATAGTACTGTATAGGGGTGTTGCTTCGCTTTACAGTTCTCTTGCCCACCCAAAGTGCTCTTGAGAAGACACTTGTATATCATAAGAGACCGATTTAACTGTACCTATTAACTTATAGCATTGAATTACTGGCATTTAAAAGAGATTAACAGGAAGTTATATATTTTATTTTATTGCAGTTTGAATGAGATGTAATGAGGTTTAAATTCGTAACGCAAAATGATGCATGCAACTGTTACATTGAATACTGTGGTTTGCAATTTACTGTATAATGACATGAATGAAAGCCAGTTCTGGGAAAGTGTCTAGCATTTAATGAGTTCATGAGGGAAAATTCCTTAACAGATGATGTAAATGTTTAATTAAACTTTGCATTTGCAATTAATCATTGTCTTTGATCTAGGTAGTCTTTAAATAATATTTTTTTTTAAAAATAACTTTAAATATTTTTTCTTTAAAAAAAAACAAAATAATCTTGAAAAAATAAAGTACAATTTGTACCTTTTTGGCATTTCGGAAATTTATGTAAATTGTTGGGGTCCCTCCCACAAACTCAAATTTCCCTCCACTTCCCAACAATCACAACTCAGCTGTGCTTCAGTTCTGAAAGGTATCTGATTAATTAACATGCTAACATGCATGCTAACCGCCTGTGGTCAGCTAGGTAAAGTCCCGTGGTAATCATTTCCTGTCAGTCACATTATAATGGTGAAGCCCCAGCCGTGTACTGTAAAATCACCATGAATCACAGACAGGGACGGGCCTGAAATGCTTGCTCTACTTTTTGAAAGTTTTGTTTTTCCCCTAATTTTAGAGTTGTAAGACTACCAAAAAAAAAGAACATAAAAAAAGAAATGAGTCAATTAATTATTTTGCACTCGCACGGTCATAATTCCAGGTATTAACGTACTGGGGGTTTAAAAATGTCCGTCTGACACTTTCACTGGGATATTGTCTGCCTGGACAGAGAGCACTGCAGTGTTAACATTCTACACAGGGAGACATCTTCTACAGCAATTATTATATCACAGACTCTGCTTGTCAAAGGTAAGTTGCTTGAGGCTTTTGAAGTCCTCCTGTTTATATAACTTGTATTTTGATTTCATATATATATATATATATATATATATATATATATATATATATATATATATATATATATATATTAATCAACTGCTGTAAAAAAATAAAAATAAAAATACGTCCTATAACTGTGTTTATGCAAATGCATTCATTGTAGCTTACTAAAAATCAATGCATATTGAAATGTAGTATGTATGTTGTAATGTATTATATAAAACATTTACTTATAAGCTATAGCCATATACAAAAATCTTAAGATTTTAATATGTAGATTTTACTGCATTTAATTATTATTATTATTATTATTATTATTATTATTATTATTATTATTATTATTATTATTATTAACTCACAAGCATCTGGTTGAGTATTTCTAACTACTGCTTGTTCACTGTAGGGGAAAAACAGTATCTTAAAGTGAAAAATGTCTTTTCATTATGTTTTTCAAAGTCCATTGACCCCCTGTTGATAGTGGCAGACAAGACAATGATTCTTATAGTACTAAAACACTGACCAAATGCTCTGCTTCAAAGGTTTTGCAAAGAAATTAGTTTTGAAATATGTTTAGAAAAGATATAGAAAACAAAAATGTTGATGCTTTTAATAAGCACTGAGGGGGAAAAGATATATTTAATAAAAGCAGTTGATAAAAAAATAGTTACATTGTACCATAGAATAAAAGAATAGCCAGAGAACACAGATTGAAAGGGTTAATTTTATAAATTTTTCCAGTTTTTTTATTTACTATGTAGAGTGTGGAGAGGAAGATAAGTTGTGAGTTTTGATTTACAAAAGAGCCTAATTATCTCAGGCTTTTAATTAATTTACTAGCCTTGTGAGGGTGTTCAAAAATAATCCCTTTTCCTTTCTCTTGTGCATAGACCCTAACGATTTTGACACCCAAGAAATGTCTAGGAATCTGTTGTTGCATTGAGTTCTAAGGGATAAACCATATCTTTTCAACCTAGATTCTTGGAAAATGAACAGTAAAATAATATGATGAAAACTGTACTTTATTTGTTATGAATTTTTCTGTCAAAACATGAGGAAATGACATCACATTTATTTAAATCAGAAACTTGTTTAAGTTAGTCTTTGATATATATAGTCAACTCAAAATTGAAACTTGCCCTAGTGGAGCTAGTTCCTCTTCTGAGTTTTGGCTCATTATGTTGTGGTTTGTTTATTTACAAGCTTGCACTGAAATACCTTTTGTGTTACAAAATAGTAGACCCTATGCACAAAACTTTAAGGACTGTTTTAAAGAGAAAAAAATTAAGGACTGTTTTTAAACATTATTTTAGGTTCAATATTGCTTTGAACAATGACAATAAACAAAGTTGAAAAGGTTTCACAAACTGCTAACTTGATATAATTAATAAGAAATTGCTCTAAAAAACAAGGGCCCCATTGCCACTAAATACAAAAGTGATTAACTCTGCAGGAAGACAAGCAAAAGCTAAATTGCTTTATCAAATTATAAAAGGTGACACACTCAATTGTAAACACCTTCTATGATTTAGGCTACATTATAGTATGGTATCAGACCGTATACACGAACAACAGATGTGTAAATATGCATGTAACACTATATCTGTTTAACTATTTTAAAATAATTGTGTATCAATCTGTATATTATCTATATAATCTAACTACTCTGAATTAATTCAATTGATCTCTGTACTTAATCTTACTCTACAGTTATGCAGTAACTGAATATTTTACTGAAATTCTTTAATCAAATAATTTGAATTAGAAACTAAATACAGGTTGTGGAAATAAACTACATATTATAATTATTGAAAAGTGATTGATAGTGTTAAAAACAGCTTCACAATAGTAAGAGGGGCTAATAAGAGGTAGCAACTGGGTTTTCAAACCTTGGAGACTATAAATTTACGTAGAAAACTAATATTATCTGGCAAAGATTTTGACTACGTCTTACTGGATGTTTTCACTGTTAAAATGAGTTTTGGGTCACATTTTTCTACCACAGGGTTCGGTGTTGGATGTGAAGATAGTGGGCATTACCCTTGAAGAGGTGTGCAGAGCTCAGTTATTGCTACGTACAGTTAGTCATGGAGGCAGGGAGAAGGGAAATGTACAATTTAGTAAAGTTGAGAAAATAAGGCTTATATGTCAGTAAGTGAAATTAAACATAACCTTATGGTTTGTGGTTGCATAGATTGAATGTTAACATGCACTTAAACTATCCAGTTATTATTATTATTATTATTATTATTATTAGTATTATTATTATTATTATTATTTATAACAATACCAACAACAGCACAATGAATAATAATAATAAAGTTATACTGAACATTTTTCAAAGCCCTTTTCGCAAACTGAAAAAGTGATCCCTAGTTTTATTTACCAGCTACTGATATTGCTGCGTTTTATGAATAGATCAAATATGCAGATCTGTTTATATTGCTGAATTACTACTCAAGAAAGCACCTCAGTATTATGAAACATATCTGGTTTATTATCAAGCTGTATACTGTACTTAGGGTATAGTTGAACAGTTGATTGCATTGTATGCTGAATGGTGGTTGCCCAAACGAACGTCTTCACATTCACTGTTTCCAGTTTTAGTGGTTGCAAGAGATCTCAAAAGAGTCAATGATGGACTTTTATGTTTATGGTTGTTGTGTTTGTAAACTGGGAAATAAACTGAATAAACCAGACTGTATTTACTCATCTCTTCAGTTGGCAATACAGTTGTCTGTTGTAATGGTGCCTCCAATCTGAGACACCCATTACTTCCTAACTGTGGTACTAACTAGTTAATTAAATGTGTTATTATTATTATTATTATTATTATTATTATTATTATTATTATTATTATTATTATTATTATTGATATTTGACATAACACCTATTTATTTTCAGGCTAAATGTGAGGACTTTCCTATCCTGAAATTCCAGTTAAATGATGCATGCTTCAGGTTCTTGGCCTCTGACATCATTGAACCAACCCGGTTGGGTTAGGGACTGTCCCTGTGTGAGAGGGGATTTCAGCAGGGTTGGCGATAGTGGTGGTGGGGGCTGTGTTGAACTGATGTGAATGGACAACATGACCTGAGGCACTCGGGGAAAGCATTAAAAAGAGTGGCATTTCCTCCTGAGCTGGTATGTGCATCGTGAAAAGCCTTGAGGCAACAGATAAGCAGGGAAAGGGAAATGACAAGCAGATGAATGAATGATGAGATCATTAAGATAAAGTGCATTTTCAATTGAAGCCTTTTTCCTTTTTTTCCTTTAACAGCATTTTCTCTGTGGATTTCTTTCCCATTCTGCCGTTCTGCAGATAGCAACAGCAGAGATCCAAGAGGCGAGGTACACTACAGTAGTTGCTGTCCGAGACTAGCAGACCCAAGTGCTGGTGGAGTATTTGAAGAACATGGCATGCCAGCAGAGACAGCGGGAAATACAGAAAGGTTAGAAACGAATAGCGGTGTGGTTTTTAAGCATTTGAACCATACTGTAATGCTTTCACTTTTTTATGTGTTATGTTGTTTCCTATGAACAAATCACTGGGGAAAATATAGTTCTAATTTAGGAAATGTTTTGAGATTTGGACAATTTAGGGAAAGGGAGTGCAATTGTGGTAATTATATTATATGTAAGAGTAAATATAAATGTCATTGTTTAAACCAAAGGCTGTCAAACCAACTTCAAATTGATAAGCGCTGCTGGTATTCTTGCGGTGGAATTTATTGCAAACGGGTCCGAATGGGCTTTTACATACATTAACTACTGCACTGAGTATGGTAGTCTAATGGTGTGGTATGAAGTGTGTGGTCTCTCTGGCCTCTGACGAATGCAGTTTATGGTACTTTACTCTTCTCTTTGGCTGAGGAAAGAAGAAGGGGATGGGAGAAAGCAAAACAAAAAAAAGAAAACAAAGTAGATTATCAGGAGTCAGTTATTGAGGATGCTGCTGTGCTGCTGGTTAACTGCAGAAATCTCTTCTTGAGGTGAAAAAAATTCATGTGTGTGTTGGAATGTAATTATCCCAGGGAGAGCTCACTTGTTTGGCAGAAAAGGGATGGAACAATGAGCGAGGGGAAAAAGAGTGTGTGTTTGTGCATGAGTGCGTGTGTGTGTTTTTTTTTTTTTTGTGTGCAGGGGGGGAGGGGGGAGGGGGGGAGGGGGGGGGGGGGCTACTTTTTTTGTTGTCTGTAAATGACAGCTGGTGCGATCCTGGCACACATGACATACTGCTATGGAAACAAGCTGTGGAGCTGAAGCCAGCCAGTAAGGGTGGTCAGCTGATGGTTGAGGCATTAGTCAGGTGATCAGCTGCTGTTGACTAATCTGCACACAGTATTGTACTGTGCTATGGGCACTTCAGAACCTGCAGGTAGGAGTGGAAAGCGTCTGCTCAGAATGATTCATTTACATTAACTGTAAGGGTGCTTATTTCTTCACTTCAGTTTAACATCATGTCTACAGAGAGCGAGTAATGAGCGCCAGCACTGCTGCCATGTTCATCTTATTTTCAGTGTGTGGGTTGTACCTTTCCTCGTCTAAATGTGTATGTATAATGAAAATACACTGTGGTCATATGCATTCTGATCGTATGCATTTAAGATTAATAGACACCTTGTCTTGTCTCTGTAAAACAGATTTTAGTTACATAGTGTGATGATTACCCATTTTCATAGAAAGATGTGGGTTTCATCAAGAAGGGAACTCATGCTCTTAGTAGCTGCTGCTATGCTAAATTTGTTCATCTGCTAGTACTAAGATCAACTGGGAATTCCCCTTCTATATTACAAGCATTTCAAAGCAAGCACAGGCACGTATTAATATTTTTTTACAGCATTACGTAGAATTGAATCTCTAGTGAAGCCAAACAGAAGGGCACACGCTACCTTTCGAAATGGACTGAACCTAGACTGATGTCCTGTAGGTAGGAAAATACAGCAGTACAGTAACTGGCAGAGTATCAAAACTACTGGGGCTGTGCATTCAGTTATATATTCTTTATATATGTCTTTCAGCTTCTTTTGAGGTTGTCTGGAGAATAATAACTCCTGGTCACAGAACAGACTGGATCTCTGAATTCAAATCATGTGATAATGTGTGATTTGAACTCTGCTGGCCCCATGTACTCTCTAAATACATGTACAGAGAGACAGAGAGGATGGGGTCATCAAAGTTGAAAGGGAACCTTGTCACATCATTTGAATGGAATGTGGAAGACTTTACAGTGCCTGGCAGTTAAGATTCCCCAGGCATGCTTAAAGTCAACTATAGACAAAAAGATGATGATAACTCAATGAGGAAAAGAAAAAAACCCACTAATTTCATAAACTGACAGAGAGGTTCAAATCATACTGAACTGAGTCAAAATTGTTCTAAAGTACAGTACTTTATATGCACATAACCTTTGTTATATTTTCATTAACTGCATTCAATTCATATCATTCTGAAGTACATTTCTAACAAAAATGCTCACATCTGCTCTTGATAATATAAGACTTATTTAACTCACAAAACTTTTTGTCAAATGAGCTGTGCAATTAATAGGAACAAGGCTCACCTCTCTCAGTAGGGGGCGCTTTTAAGCTTCTTACTGGTTGAAGTGAATATGTAAGACTCAACTGTCTAGAACTAAGGAAGTCTATGTGCAGTCTACAGTACCAGCACTATATATGGTTTTAAGAAACAGTCCAATAATATGTACTGTATATCTCAATATTAAAATGGTGTACTCAATCGGAAGTTGTATGAGCTGTTGCTTTACATCATTTAGTTTCATAATATTAAGTGAAGTAAAGTTATGACTAAGCTGTGCTATGTCATTGTGGTGGCTGTTAGAAATAATGCAAATTAGCGTAAAGGTACATGCTGTTTGCCAGATGCATGAGATACAGAGACATTAATGCATATAAATAGTAGCACTTCATTAAACCAATTGGAATTGTAAATAGAGTGCACTACCCCTTTAGAATGCTGGAGTCGGGAGCCATAGTTACATGACCCGTCAATTTGTGTTCCACCTTATACCGAGAAAGAATGTGCTAATGTGATGGCATTATGAGGCAAACTGGAGCCACAATCACTGTATAGTAAGGTTCAAAGTGTATGTTCACTATGAGCAAAAAAAGATACTTTACAATAAATATAGATTATTCCCCAATGGGGAAGTGTATCCCTGGCAACAGGGATTTACTGGAGGTGCGTGAATGCATGTTAGTTGTACTTTACAACTAGCTAGAGAACCACGCATCCAACTGTACTAAAGCTTCTCTACCACAATGTATTTATAGTGTCAGATATATGGAGGAAACTGGCCATCTGTCCATCTGTTTTTACTGGAAATATGCCAAACATTTATTTTATGTACACTAAATACTGTGGATGTAGGTCATGATGATCTACTTTTTTTTCATGATATTGATCTCTATAAACTGAAATACAGTTACAGTACTAATTTGAAGAGCTTCCTATGATCACCACACATTATAAGATATGTTGCCCCCTAGAGGAAAATGAATAAAACAGCTTCAAGTTAACCTCTAGCAAACTAATACTGTTTGTCACTTTAATTAATCTCTTTTGTAAGGCTTTAATTACTGATTTCCATTACACGAGAGTAGATGTTAAAACTTCATGCTGATTTGAACTCGGCTCTCGCCAAGATAAGCACCAACTGCGATGCTGGCTCCGGGGATCAACCAAAGTGCGGCCTCCCCAGCGCATCAGCATGACAACCGTCTGGATTGAGCTAAGTAGGGTACATCTCTGGGGTTTTCAAGAGGGCACCTTCCATCCTCAGTGTTTCGTCGACTAGCCCACGACACCTCAAGAGGGCTCGACGGTGATTCTGGCATCCCAGCATCACCCCCCTCCGTCCCCCACTCAACTCAGCCCATCTTACTTACCTGTACATCAGCGTTTCTTTCTATTGTGCTTGAGATCCCCAACCAGAATCTTTCCGTCTCAACCACAGCCAGTTGCTGCTCCTCTCTGCTGCTTGAGTAAGTTCTTCACTGTGCAACGCAAATCTTGGCCACTGAATCCTACGTCTCCGAGAAACCCGGTTGTAGAGTGTGTCACAAATCCTCGACAACCCACCTCCACTGTGTAAAGCCAGACTCTCCATCCTCGCTGTTCCGCTTCAGCGGCTAGTTGAGCATACCGCAGTCTCTTCCTCTCATACGCCTCATCTACAGCATCCTCCCATGGCACTGTTAACTCTACCAGGTGAACAAGGCGTGCTGATCCAGACCACAAGACAATATCTGGTCGAAGGTTAGTGGTGGCAATCTCAGGTGGAAAAATAAGCCGTTGACCAACATCTGCCAGCAAGTATAATTAGATATTTATTTTTGTTAATTATAGCTGCAATAACTCAGTGAAGACCATCTGGCATGAACTTTGGTTTGTCTCTACTACTAGTACCTAATTTGCTGAAATACATTTCTATTCATATTCAGTTCCTATTAAATATGAAAGGGGGTTTAATACAAGTTGTATTAACCTCATTATGTTAACATCTGATTAGTAAGTGAAAAGATATTGACATTTTAAGATACATGCACTGATGAAGAGACACACTGGTCTTTGTTCGGATTGAAACAGGTGTGGGTTGCTTCGTGTTAAAAGTTTTTGATTTTGCCCACTGTAGCTTGTCACAATATGTTTCACACATCTGTGGGCCTAAGACTGGAGTTGTGCTTTCAGGTGCCATTGCCTCCAGGAACAACCAGGAAACTGTTTTGACAGAGCCACTGGGATGAGCTGAGCAGGTTCCCTTTATCATGTCCCTTGTGGTTACAGAGATCCTTCTCTCGAATTCTTATGTTCTTATGAATGATAGTGGCTGAATAGTTGCACACAGCTTTAAAAGGAACTTTGTCAAATTAAACGACAAAAGTCTTTCTCAACGTTTTATGGGTTGAAATTAGTTTTAGTTCACATTTTTGTAAAGTGGTCGCCACCCTCGGTTCCTTTCAGAGGAGTTTGCTAATTTTGCATGTATCAGACATTTACTTTGTATACATATGAATGGGTCAACTGTCACCAGGTACAGCTGATCATGAAGGAATGGAAAGGAAAGGAAAGAAAAGAAAGAAATGTGGAAATTGTCACAAAAGCTAACCGTTTGTACTGTATGTTACTTTTTGACTGTATGTTATTCCCCAGAATGATATCCCAGCCATGTACCTTTTAAAAGCTTTAGACACTTTCTGAAGTGATAGCATCTCTAATGACTGAGCAACAAAGGTTTCAGATAAGGTCATTTCTTCAAGTGCTTCAGGCGAATGTAACAAAAAAACATAAACCTTTAAGCTACAGTGAGGAAAACATGAATGGTGTGTTTACACTTACAGCTCAGACTTGAACTGGATTAAGGTTCGATCAGATTAAAAGATTCTTATCATTAGAGCCACCCCTTTACACTTAAGCACAGACCTAGACTGGCCCTGTCACCCTATGCACGTGCATATAGCCCCTGAACTATAGTGGGTGCCAGATGATGTCATATCGACCACCCCTTGCGTGAAGACATTTCCCCTTCCCAAAACCCAGAGGCAGATGTGTTTAAATCAGCAACAAGCTTGTCATTTGTGTCACTTGTGTGTTTTTACTTCAGGGCGGTTGTTTCGTGCTAATTAAGATAACATTTTGCAATCAGAAATGGAGTGGAGCATTGAAAACTCTCATATCGGACATATGCAGGTCTGAGCATGTTACTTTTAAACGAAGGACTGTATTCGCCCTGTGAAGAAAAGCTTTTATTTTCTTAGCGACTTTACTGTAATGATTTGTTTCATTCTTGACAGCAGTACCCACAAAACCGATGTGTCAAAATATGATCATAGGCTACTTTTGTAGATATGTGTGAAATAATATTTCACATTTATCCCGCATGAATTATTAAATGGTTTTTTTTTTTCACATTATAGTACAAATATCAAAGTCTGTTTGTATTTTGGAATCCTCTGCCTCATATTTTTTTGGTTGTTGTCCGAGGTTTTAGTGAGGAACAACCTACAGTGATTTTCTTTATCTGTTAAGACAGCAGCGACTACCAGATTTATTAAATGCTTACAAACCATTACCTGAAGTAACATTTGGATCAAAGGCCAGTTTTGAGAGATGAAGTAATTAATTAAAATGGTATAAATCTTAGCAAGATACTATTGGAAGAATAATTGAACTGCTCCTCCAGACAATAACTTTTTCTTTTGTTTGTTTTAGTTTTTTTAGCAGTACATTGTTCTATTACTCTCAGAAGTCTTTGGTGATGTTTTGAAATACATATATATTTTAAAGTAAGTAATCACAGATAGTATGTTGTTGGCTGCAGTCCTGGGTATACAGCACACAGTTTGCAATAAGCAAGCCGTGGAGAACAGAATGATGCAATGCAAATATTCTCATAGGGGGCGCTGGAGAAGTCCTTATGTGCAAATCACATGGTCAGACAGTATAAGCAGATGTACTGTAAAGCTGTGTGTTTGAGATTTCAGCTCATTCATTAAGCATCTCATCACCTGGTGATGTCAACACTCATACAGTAGTTAATAAACCATGTTGTGCTTCTACAGTACCTCCTGTGGTTAAATTTTTAATTTTTTTTGCATTGTTGTGAGCACTCCACTGTACGTTTTAGATGTCCCCAAGTGACCTAATGCCAGTCCTGTACTATTGAAATTTTTGGATGGATCTTCTAAATCCCAGCACTTAAATAATGCAATAGTTAAGAATCAATGTTACCTTTTCTGAAGAGCAGTATATGACACACATATTTGGGAGATCTTTATCATGCCTCATAATCATCTGTTGCCTATAATGTGAGATAAAAATGACCAAATTGTGTTTTTTGGATGCATGATTTTTTTTTTTTTTTAATTTTTTTTAGAAAATGTGGGAAAAGTCAATGTTGTAAAACGAAATACATTATAGGATGAAATACAAGACATATTCAAGTTTTTTGAAATGTAAAGCATCATTTTAAAAAGGGGCAAAATAAGAAGTAGGTCGCTAAGGGTTATTTAATCTACTAGCTAAATACTATCGAATAGCTAAATACTAGCTATTCGATTGACGATTTGATCTGGTATTGGAAGCACCAAAAACATGCTTGAATAAGTTCCCTGCCAGAACCTCTGCTTTGCTTAATTTCTTTGCCCCATGCTGTAAATCTTTTGTTTGTATCTTTCTTGTTCTTGTCGATCTGTGAAAAAATATAACACAGCAAGAATTGCATACAATAAAAGCATATCTAGACCTACACTATACACTACTTTTGAAATAGAATGCCAACTGAAAGAAGTAGCAGCTGTTTGCTTTTCTAAAAAAAAAAAAAAAAAAAAAAAAGTTGTTTTCTGCTACTGCTATTAGAAATGTAGCTATGTGTCTTTGACAACTTAGTTAAGAAGAAATCAACAATTAGGGAAATAAGCAGGTTTTTTGAAGTGTTTGGTAATAGTTTTATTATTGTTCCTTTTTTATTAAAATTATAATAAATGAACAGCATTCTGTTGTAAAATAACAACCCTGGCAAAACAAAAACAGCTAGTGACTCATAAAGAAAAGAGAAATTGTAATTGTAACACACACACACACGCCCCCGTTCCCTGGCCCCACCCCCTCCTCAAATGCAAGACTGGGCAGTGTAAGACACATGACATCATTAAAGAACACTCATTCTGTGTAGGCTCCACACGTGGGAAGGCAGCGTGTGGGAGCAATAGAGACCAACAATTAGGATCCCCTCCCACGGGTCTGAGGTTTCTGTGTGCAAATCGCATCGGCATCAATCTAAAGTTGAAATGTCTTGTCATGCGAGTGTTATACATTGACACTCCTACCTGGTCTGGGCTGAGTAGTGACAGGGGGGGGGTCTATCATGGTATGGGGGATTGTGAATCATACTTCGCGAGTGTTCTTTAAAGTGGACCCGGGTGTAGTGTTTCATCTTACGGAGAACCACAGCAGTTGTTGTGTGAGTGTGTGTGGAGCCTTGAGCCACAGGCATTCCTTTCTCATGCAATACCAAGAGTGTCACGCTGCACGAAGCAGAGGAGAGTATCAGGAAGGTAAATTACTACTATAAAAACGAATATTTTAAATGTATTCTGTGCTGTAAAATTGGCACCACTGTACATTTTCTGTTCTGTGCTGTAGACCACTGTATAGTGTTTGCTGGAGCTGTTCCCCAGTTTGTGGAAATTATTTATGATTAATGCACAGAAGAACCTACATCAATCAAGATGCCATACCTACTTGAGGTAAAGTAAGAGGATTTGTTTTATAGCAGAGTCAGTGTACTCTGATTCTGTGTTGCTGTATTTAAAAAATGTGGTTGTGCAGAGTGATGTTACAGTGAAGGATTTCTGTACTTTATCATGGTACAGATAATTCCCGGTTCTCGCAGTGACAATGATGTCTCTCAGATGTGCTTTGTGAAAAAAAAGCAATAATAGGTCTTTAGGCTCCCCCCATGGTGCTTTTTTTTTTTTTTTTTTTTTGGTTTTTGCTGTTTTATATAGGATTGTATTGGGATTTTAAAACATTTACTGCTCATTTTGGGATTGCTTGCTTGTTTCTTGATATTGTTAGTTATATATTAGCTGATTTTTTTATACTTTAAAATAACTAGTAACAATATTATTTAGGGTGAGTCCATCGTTATACTTATTATTGTCTCAGTAACCATTCCCGTCTGCTTGATCTAATTATGCAGTACTGTATGTTAGGGGTTCTACAGATTTGGCTTTCTTTTGCAGCAATTACAGAATTTGTACACCTGGTGGCACTGTTTACAAAAGTCACAGTCAGCAATGACACTGTATAATATGTAAAAATCCATTAGAAAACACTGTCGCATTGTGTTTATTACTACAAGCAGTATTTATACAGATGCATACATGAAAAATACAATGAAAACCAACTGCCAAACTCCAGTTAAAGATGTTTTAAACACGTGTATCTATTAGGGGTAAAAATAGTCCAATAGTTGAAGTATAAATAGTCCAACAGGTCGTCCAGTCACCACATAAAACAAAGTATGAATAACCATAACTGCGCTTACGTTTGCCTGAAACCACTCGCTTCACAATTACCTCACAATATGTGACAAGCGATTTGTCATCTACCAGTTTCTGAGGTAGATTGTCACTTTTCTATTTGACTAGTCGACTTGTCGACTAATTGGTGCTACCCCTAGTATCTAAAATAAATCTTTTTATGTTTTATTTTGATACCAAGTAAAAATGAAATGAGATCAAATAAAAATAAAACAAAAAAAGGGATTGATATAAAATTAAATTAGAATCTGGGAAATGTAAAACCTGGACAAATACAAAATAATAGACATTTTGTTGGTAGGATTGCATAACACCAATTTAATCCCAAACTAAACGGACCAATGCAGCAGCCCAGCCCTTGCCAATCAAACACATCAAGCAACAGCATCAAAGGGGCAGATTTTTGAGCAGAACGTCAAGCCACACATCAACATGGGTGCTGCAAAAATAGTACAGTAAAAACTGCAGTCATGCTAAAAGATTAGGTACACAAATGTTACTTTCAAACATTTGTTTAAACATGTGTTTACTTTATCTTAAATCTTTTAGATTTTACCACAAAGTTTATGATGTAGTCTTATGAGAAAAAAAGGTGTGGAGTTATTGGTCCAACGGTTATCTATATGATGTATTGTATCTCACTTTTGACATTTTAAGTTTCCTTTTGGGTTTAGAGAACACTCTTTGAGTTAAATCTTCTTATGCCTTTCCATCCCATGATGTTTGCATATCAACAAGCGCCCACACAGAAGGTGTTCTGGAGTAGGTTTAGCACTCACCCATGTCGACCACAAACACGTCGGACCTGTTCACGTGTAGAAATGTGTGTTCCTGATCAGTATGTTCTGGAATATATTAACACATATACACATTATTAGCGAGGCTCTTTGTAATCATCCTTTACTAGTTGGTTACTGCACCTTTAAGTAACTTTGTTAGTTCTTTAGTGCCACCTACTGGGTGGTACTCATATTGAATAATTCTGAGTTGCGAACATAAGAACATTTACGAATGAGAGGAGGCAATTCAGACCATCAATGGACGTCCTGGGACCTGATTAATCACAATTTTCTTTTTTAAAGGATCCCAGTGATTCAGCAACATGGCGGAAACATGCTTTTGGAATATTATTATTTATTTCTTAGCAGAAATAGTGTGGATTAACCAGAGCGCTAAATAGCATAAGTACCTGACTAGATTATTATTATTTTTATTATTTGTTTATTTAGCAGACGCCTTTATCCAAGGCGACTTACAGAGACTAGGGTGTGTGAACTATGCATCAGCTGCAGAGTCACTTACAACTACGTCTCACCCGAAAGACGGAGCACAAGGAGGTTAAATATTTAAGAAAGTTAGGAAAAGTAAACTTATCTGGGAGCCATGCAAGATTTGTATTAAGATTTTGTATTAATAAAATAACATATTGCGTGGCTCTCAAATTAATATTCTTAAATACGCTTAACATGTGTACCTTGAATTTCTGATGGCATCGGCTGTGCTGTAACACTGTTGTGTTTGATCAGCTAAATTGTCTCAGGAATCTTTTGTTCAGTAGGCTCTGTTGGGGGAGTAGGGTTAGTCAGTCACCAGGCAGTGTTTATGAGAAATCCATTATATTAGCATTGCTGTATCCTGTGTTGTCCATGTCATAGAAATGTATGTTTTTCAACATAATCCTGACTGTCTTAATATTTGTATTCACACATCATGATCTGGATACACCATAACATTCATAAGACAAATCCTAGTTCTCTTAGCGAATGCACCTACGTTACATGTTGAGAAATATTGCTCTGATATCTGATTTATGACCCATGATGTGTGAACACAAATATCAGAACAATCATAACAACACCGGATACAACAAAAGATAAAGGAATGCGTTTCTTGTAAACACTGCTGTGTGTTCTGTGACCATTAGACGCTGACACACCATTCCAGCAGTCAGGGTTGTGGGTGTCAAGTTTAAACATGAACACGCTTTAGTTTACTAACCGTTTACACCAAAAGCTTTATTCAGTGTATTAGAGCACAACTTTTCTTACTTAAACAAATTGTTTGATCACATTCTATATTGTTTACTAAATGGGGAGAACTGTTTTAACAATGTAAAGTTTAATTACCAATTTTCAAGCCGCAATATAAGACATCCCCCATGTCAATAGTGTAGCCTTAAAGTATATTGTCACAAAGCGGGCTTAAATTGGTAATAGATAAAGGACAAGCATTTAGTAAACCTTAACCACTTTTTAAATGTAGGGTGGCAATACTTTTGTCTGTGACTGTAGTACAATCTAAAATGTTAATTTGCATGATCAGTTCCAGCTATCAAGCTGTGTGGCCAGCCAGCAGTCGAACACCAGGACAGTGATCTAACAAGTTAATAGGTCCCTGGTGATGTCATTACGTTTTTTGCAAACCAAAAAAAAAAATCTTATCATCTGTTTAAAGGCCTTTTATTTGGCGATGGTTTAGATAATTAGGTGGTACCCTAGGAGGGCTGAAACAGTCCCCTTGTTTAGTTGGGGGTGGGAGAGGGAGACGACAGGGGCCAGGGTGTGAGCAGGAAACCATGTTGGTGTCGGAGGAGAATGGAATGTTTAAAAAGAACAGGCTTGGAACTTCCTGGATAAGGGCGTCTGCTGCTGCTGCAGCAATTCTGGTGGAGTGGTGGGAAGCTCTGACTCCATCAGCCGGCCCACTCACAGGATATACAAAGGGAAGTATGACCAAGTAGGCAAAGGTCCGAGAATTGCTGCGTGGTAGGCTGGTCAGGGGCTTCTCAGGGGCTGGCGGGGTCGTGCATCCTGAGTTTCCATGGCGAGTGGGCTGCTGCTGCTTCTGCCACTGCCGAAGGGAGGGCGGCTCACAGGATGTAGGGTGTGCTGGCGTGTGTGGGCTGGGAGAAAAAGAAAGCTGAACGGCTGTGGGTGGAGATTTTCAGCTGCTTTTCCTCTGACACCTTTTTAAGATACAGCCCTTGGGCAGACAGACAGACTAGCTAGCTGTGTGAGTGTGTGTGTGTGTGAAGGAGCAGCCCTTCAGTAGACTCGCAGTATAGAACAGTACAATACAGCTGCTCTGCTTTCTGAGCAGTTTGTATGAATCCATGTATGGTTTTTTTTTGGAATGGGTGGGGGGGGGGGGTGGGGTGGAGGTCGATTTAAAAAAAAAAAAAGTGCAAATGTATTCACACCTAAAAAATTTACATTGTGATGTCAAGTCAAGCTGAGAAAATAAAACTTCCTTGTATCCCATCTAGTGAGCCCTATTCATAAAACTTTTTAAAAAGTAGTTTTTAAAGCCTATTTTGATTAATTAAATTAAATTGTTTTAGACAGGGTTTATTAGTTTATTCTCGACTTCCAAAGCACACCCTAAAAAACAGTCCTAAAAATCCTGTTTTATAGGCTCATGCTGCATTACATGGTTTTCTTTTTCTCCAATGTACTGAATTCAAAACTCAAGATTCTGATTTAGAAAAAAACAAATCCTGGAGTGCTGTACCTTTAATGACTTAGGAAGTGAAGCTCCCCATTTGGGAATGCTGTTAAGAGGAATGTAAATCAACAGTGCTATCTTGACAAGATGTTAAGTCATGCATGGACGACATAACTATGACATCACAGATCTCTGCCTCACTCACTGTCCCATTGCTATTCTACAGTACAGTACCCCCCCCCCCCCCCACCCGTCAAATACAGACATCCAAGTGACAATTATTTCAACCTCGTATGCATACTAGACCTTGTCCCCACTGTTTCTTGAAACACAGTGACACCTGCTATTCCTGTAGCTAACATGTCTTTAAATATATGATAACGAGAGATATATATGGGCTGCAGTGCATTACAAGAAAATATTTCATTGGGGCTTGAGCTAACTTTTATTGCATGGTCCACAGTGTAAATATAGCTACTATCCATGTAATATAAAAGCGGTGGATAATGCACCACCATACATGAAAAAGAAAAATACTGCTGCAGATTTCAACATTAGCACAAAGACTTTCTCAACTGTTCTGAAAAAACAGGATACAGTGTCTGACCAGTTTAGCCAATGGGGGCGTTCACAGAGATCATTCTGCGCAGAGTCTGTGCAGAATCTGACCAATTTAGCCAATGATATTCTAAGAATGATCTCCGTGAACACACCCATTGTATTCACATTTTTCTTCCCTGGGAGGGCTCCAAAATAATTCGCACTAACAGAAGTAATTTACAATAAGCGACTGCTAAATTTGGCCGGGACCATGTAGAAAACTCGTAGTATCAGGAAATTCCTCGATACCAAGTGCGTTTTAACGAGAACAGCCTGTATAAAGAAAAAAAGGGGTGTTCTGGAACCAAATTTTGGTAAGTTTTGCCCCAGATCTTTGCTTGCAACTCAGAAGGTTAATTTAAAGAAATATGCAGGCATTATGTAAAGTATTGCCAGAGTGTCTTTATATAAGTAAGAGCCAGCGCTATCTAGTGATCTGCCACCTTGGATCAGGTACCCTATTGTGTTTGCTGGCAATACACTGCTGTTGAACTAGATGCTAGTCTATAGTGCATATGTCTATGGCTGTAAACTAAAACTGAAGACCAGCTCCTGAACTCTCGCCTAGACGCAGTCCTGTCAAAAAACATTAAAACACATATTTGAGTAATTGCAATAAGGTTTGCTCAGAATGATTGAGAACAGTAAACAATATATATATATATATATATATATATATATATATATATATATATATATATATATATGCCTACTTACTCCATAAGGGCAGTAAAAAAAGTTTCAAATTAATGAAAATGGAATTTTAAAGAAAATCCTTAACAAAACATTTCTTAAAACAGTCCCAAAGCTTTAGTGAGCATGACCATTTTTTTCAAAAAAATGTAGCGTACTGCAACCCAAGATCAGACCCAATTATACTGTATATGACAGCTCTTTTAATACAGAATGCAGACAAAATAAGGATTTTACAAGAAATATACACATGTAACGGGACTTGATGAAAAGAATAATTCGGTTTCTCCAACAAGAACCAGAAAAAGTAAAAATATGCAAATGTATTTATTTATTTTTAGAATGTACATAAAATTTTTAATTTTATTAAATTAAAAGCTGCCAGGCTGTATTATTCCCGACTGTATTTCATAAATTATATTTTAAGGGCAAAAATTATATTTTTAAGCAAGTGTAAAAGCTATGGCAGGTATTCAGAGAGGAATACAACAATTTTAATGGTATTAAATGATACGTGGGAAGGAGATTACATAAAGAAAACTATGTAAAACAGATACAGTAGACTCCCGTTAATCCGTGTTTCGATAATCAGTGCAGTTTAATGCAGTACATTGTCAAAATGTGTTAGTGCAGGGGCTCCCGAGTGGCGCGTCCAGTAAAAGCACTTGCTAGAGTGCAGGATGCGCTCTATAGCCTGGACGTCACCGGTTCGAGTCCAGGCTATTCCACAGCCGACCGTGGACGGGAGCTCCCAGGGGAAGGCGCTCAATTGGCCGAGCGTCGTCCGGGGGGAGGGAGGGTTAGGTCGGCCATGGTGTCCTCGGCTCACCGCGCACCAGCGACCCCTGTAGTCTGGCCGGGCGCCTGCGGGCTTGCCTGTAAGCTGCCCAGAGCTGCGTTATCCTCCGACGCTGTAGCTCTGAGGCGGCTGCACGGTGAGTTCGCAGAGTGTAAAGAAGCGGACGGCTGACGGCACACGCTTCGGAGGACAGTATGTGTTCATCTTCGCCCCTCCCGAGTCAGCACAGGGGTGGTAGCGGTGAGCTGAGCCTAAAAATAATTGGGCATTTCAAATTGGGGAGAAAATAATAAAAAAAAAAGACTAAATTTAAAAAGAAAGAAAAAATAAAAAATGTGTTAGTGCAGAAATCATCTGATCTATGCGGAAGCAGGTATTCCTGTGCTTTATTAGTGCGGAAATATGCAGAAGCGGACGGTCATCATTTAATTTAATTCAATTAAATTGAGTACAGTATAGTGCAAGCCAACGGGCAGTACTGTATTGTAGTTACTGAAACCAGTGACAAGCGAGCAGAAAGCAGATTTAAGACTCTCTTAACCTGGCTATCTGAATAAGAAGAGCATTTATGACAATTAAAGACTCCGTGACTTTATGTACAGTATGTATTTTGACCGTTGTTGGGACATTATATTGTATTTGTATTATTGCATTTTTTGAGTTTTTAATTAATAGTGCTGGGATTTCCCAAACAGTAAACTCAATTTAACTCAAATAATGGTGGCATTTAGATCAGCTTTCCTTTAGATTAGTTGAATTGACGCTGGCATGTGCAAAGTGTCTCCTGGATGAATGTAACTCGTCGTCTTGTCCTACATGAACACCGTTTTCGTTTTGACATCAATCACTGGGCATCTGGCAGCTCTCTGTTACACCTTTTGACTCTGAGGAATGTTAGGAATTTCCATTCCACTCATTGGGTGCAATAATCTTCAATACACACATATAAAGGGGTGAGGGTAGAAGGGTAGGCTAGAATGGAGAAAGCCACATCCTCCAAGTTGTTAACAAAATACTACATTTCTCCTAGCAGTCAAGGGAAAAATAATGTGTTGGGGCCCACGCAAGAATGAAGCTACTCACAAAAATAACTACTCAATATTGAGGAAGTCATTAAATCAAGTTTCTTTTTTTCCTACAATATTTGTAAATACACATGTATTAACATCTTAAATAATATGAGTACAGTATCTTTGTGTTTATAATTGACACTGTCATTTTCTATATATAAATCATATATCCTGTGTACAGATGTCACCCCCATGCATAGAGCACTACAGCACAATCAGCAGTTAAGAATTCAATTAACAAAAAAAAAATAACATTTTTTTAATTCTATAATATAAATTTTAAAAAGCCTTTCTCTTTGACGGTAAATATTCAAATGAGGAAAGTCTGCCTGGAACTGTCGCCAGCTCTCCCCCTCCTCCCACTGTATGTACAGTAGAAACACTATTGCCTTAACAGAATAATTGTATAATGACAGGATGTGCAGTCCTGATATATGGCCATATGTCTGACAGATTGATGCCTTTTTAGGGTTGAATTTAAATGGACAGAGTTTAGTTAGTGGTGTATTTCAAGTCCAACAACAGTACTCCGTTTATATGAAATGTTTAAAAAAAAAAAAGAAATGAGAGTGATTGTCCTGAAAAAGAAGTGTTTCACTGTCTAAAAATGTGTTTTAAACAATACATCATTTGTTTGCTACATGTCTTACATACTATATTGGTTTCTTTGCGTTTACTAGAAAACACCTAAACAGATACAAAAAAAACACACAAATTAAATTAAGAATTATATATATAGATGGGCTTCAGTGAGTTACAGGAAAATAATTCCATCTAGGGTTTCTGTGACGTCATAAATTACAAGACGAATACATAATACATGGATACCCTTGTGATGCTAATATTAAAGAAGATGAGGTTCAGCAGTACAGTTGGGTTTTTTTAAACATAGTATTTTCCTTGCTGTACAGACGTTCTATGTCGTTATCTGTTAGTGCTTCAGCTTTATTTGGATGATTGCCTTTACCTTGTTTTAATTTCCTGTTCCTCTCCAGTTTTTCTGAGATACGAATGTACCAGCTTTACATCTTTTTTTTTGCTTTGTTTTGTTTTTAACATTCTCATTTTGTTGATCATTAATGAACGTTTCTGTACTGTGGGTGTTGTCGAGTGACTGAAAGTGAGACATTTTGTGTTTGAATTGAAAGTGATGGTCTCGAGGAGTCGAATGGGTCAAAGTTCAAGTATATTTTCCTCTAGAGGAATTATCACTTTTTGACATCACTACTGCGGTATTATGCCTTTTTTTTTCTCGAATGGCTCAGGATGCAAATATAGCCTTCAGCCATATATATATATAATGTATTCATATATTAGCAGTGTGGAGTAGTGGTTAGGGCTCTGGACTCTTGACCGGAAGGTTGTGGGTTCAATCCCTAGTGGGGGACACTGCTGTTGTACCCTTGAGCAAGGTACTTTACCTAGATTGCTCCAGTAAAAACCCAACTGTATAAATGGGTAATTGTATGTAAAAATATCTTGTAACAATTGTAAGTCGCCCTGGATAAGGGCGTCTGCTAAGAAATAAATAATAATAATAACATATGTATGCTGAATTTGTATGAAGTAAATAAACACTGATTCCAAACACATTCCACCTTCTTATAATACACAATATTAGATTGCCTTTGGTTCATGTGGAACAGGCTCATTGGACCCTGTTTACAAGGTTTATACTTATTTTAAAGGGTCTGTTTTAATTCATTGTTTTTAAAGTCTGTTTTAATTCATTAAATAGCCTTTTTGTATTCATCATAACCTATGTAATACATCTCAACTAATCGAAAAAAAAAAAAAATGCATTCTTTAAATTGTAGGAATTCAAAGTTGGAATTTTATTTACTTGATAATTACCCTGAGTCACCGTCGTTTTATACCGTCTTTCCCCCTCCTTTCACCCACTGAAAAAACAAATCCATTCATTTAAAAACCTCCGAATCGGTCCCTGTGACACATTACAATATGATTCAGCTTTTAGTCTTTACTAAAATAACAATATAAAAGCAGCTGCCAAACTTGAACCCTCAAGTACTCTACTGTGGGGATCGGCAATGGATTTTCAATCTCCCAAGTATCTTAAGCAAAATACTGTATATTATTAAACCAGTTCCCACCTTACCTGTGCCGTAGCAGCAGTCAAAATTGGGCAAAGTCCGAGGTACTTGTACATTATAATTCTCTAGATGATGAAAAGGAAAGTTTAAAAAAATGTTCAGTTACATTCTAAAACTAATAAGGAACAACGTTAGACTACATTTGTTTTTGTTTTTTTCTGGTAAGTTTTGAGTGTTTTTGGTAAATGTACTGTATATAAATAAAAAAAAAATGTTTTAATAAAAATTAAGGGTAAAGATTCAAGTAAGAAGTTGAAGTTTAAACAGCAAAGAAAAAGATAAAATATATAGTAAGTCAGGAGCTGCAAGAAATCACTTTAAAGCATATTGCATTTTATAATTGTATCTATGATGCTGGTGTAATTACTGGCACTGTAAGACATGTAAATCCCATTGTTATAGTGCATGCCCATCAATGATTTATTTTGTAATCACTTTATGTATATTGTAATCCATCTGTCCCAATTAACTTTAGCATATGAAACCACAGATCACAATTCATCAAAGATATTTACCTATTTAAATGTGCCAATGTTATTTATATATATATATATATATATATATATATATATATATATATATATATTAGAAAACCTTCTGGGGATGTAAGCCATTCTCAATACTTTTTTAGCATAACTTTCTTTTTTTACAGAAGATAAAAAGTTTTGATTTGCTTTAATGTTTGTTTTTTTTTTTTTTTTTAAAGTTCCATTCCATTTCTAAATGTGTATTTCTGGGATTTTTGACTGTTTTCTGTGGCTTAAATATATTATATTTGGATATATGACCACACAGTATGTTTGACAGATTTGTGTTTTTTGGTTTTCTTTGTTGTTGCATCTGACTTATTTGTTTTTAGTTATTAATATACATTTGTGTAACACTATAGTAATATTTAATTAAATTTATAGTAATTACTCATTGCCGTTTTATGAGACAAGGAAGTCAAAAAAAAAAAAAATGAAATCAAACTTTTTGATTTCTTCATAAATGGTAGCTTAAAGATGAGTCAGTTGCCTTGTGTGACTAATGTCAAAAGTGTGTAGCTTTACAGGCAGTTTCAATCCCATTTCAGTCCTGGTGGGTGCGGAGAGTAGGGGAAGCTTAAGGTTTATTATTATTTCAAGCATATTGGGTTTTTCTAAGCCTAAACAGTGTGTTTAATGCCTTCTACTATTTAATTTGTAACTTGATAAATAAATCAAATAGGGTCTTTTTGCAATACTATGGTATAGTTTAAGACCCCGAAGAATCCGTAGTAAATATGAAGGTACTCTATGTGTACATATAGGAGATGATGTGATGGTAATTTTTTTTTAAGGTGACTTCGTTTGACAGACTTTCTTTTTCTTCCATGTGAAGAAAAGGTTCACTTTGACAGAACTAATGTTTAAGGTGTTAAAATGTTTGTTTACAAGGCTGTTATCGTACTGTTGGTGTAGTGGGAGGGAGACATACAAACAACTGATACAATAAATGAAAGATAAGAATGAAGTAACGTCATCTACGTTGTTTAAAAAAAAAGAAGTTAATTACTTCTAAGTTGTTTCTGTGAGTTGCATCATTCCAGCACGAACCTCCTTGAATATAATTTTCTTCACAAACATTTTAGAGGGGGCTGTTTAATATGAAAGCAAGTTAATTGATTTAAGAACAAATTATGTTGTATCTGGATTGGATTATTCTAAGTGTGTATATATATATATATATATATATATATATATATATATATATATATATATATATATATATATATATATAATTTAGGATTGTTTTTTTGTCATTTTTTATGTCTCAAACGTATTTTCTGCTCTTTAAATTGTTAGGATTTTTTGTTTGTTTTTTAAAAGCCATACAATCTCTTACTTTTTTTTTTAGTTTTACAATGAAAGTGTTAAATTGAAAGACACTAAAGAATTTGGAAGACAAAGGGCTAATGACTGGAAGTTGTAAACCCACTTAAGTATACATTCTCAGTGTGGGGGGGACCCGTTTCTAATGTGCCAGAAATTTCTCTTATTTAGAGGAGTTTCCTGCTTTTAAAGAGACGAAAGGCAATGCCTAGGCGTTTTCATGTGTGCTGCTGGCTTTACTTTTTTTTTTTTTTTTTGAATGGATGTCCTTTCTCTAACCTCAATTCAGAAGTCTATGTAATAGGAGACTGCCCTCTCATGTGATTGGCCAGCCCCTTGGCGGGTTCTCTATAAGAGCTCCCCGTGTCTGCCTCTTGTGTGACTTGCCTGGAGCAGCACAGTTAAGGCTTGTTTAAGAATATCACAGCTCAGTGACATGTGATAACAATGTTATCAGAGGGCTTGGCCACCACCAACGGCAGGCAGTGACTTGAGTTGTAAAAACACCTTGAAATTGGATTAGCTGGCTTCCCTCCTCAGAGCTGGTACAGTAACTGTCACTTTAAGATTGTTTACTGATTAAGCAACGAAGAATGCAGCTAACAGCCTCTTTGCCAGGGACTTGTATGGACTGATTTTTCTTGTCTTTGTTTTACAGCACAGAAATAAAAAGATGACAACTGCTAAACCATCTCTGGAAGTGACTACTAAAATACAGGGGTCTTCAGAACAGAAAAAAGGGAGAAGTTTAATTCTGATTTCTACAGCAGCAAGAGAAAGGGGGGAACTACTTGCCTCTCCCAACAAGCAGCAACTCAACCATCAGGAAATACTGCTTCACCCAGACTGAGTAAGTGAAAAAAGAGCACTGGCTACTAATGGATATCATCTGTTGCATGTTAAAATTGTAAAATTGTTTGCAGATTCTCGATGAAGCTCAAAAACAGAAAAGGGAAAAGAGTAGCAGCGGTCAAATATTACTGCAAACTGAATTATACTAGGAAACAAAAGAAAATAAAAAAAAAGCTACTGCATAAGTTGTTGTAAGGAGTATACTTTTCATTCAATCCTGTATTGGTCAGTCATTTTTCAATGTAGGGTATAGTTGCACTGTGCTAGGGGTGATTCATACTCATTTGCCTGTGACAGATTTTGCAATGAATTAGCTAGTGAAACATTAACATATTATTATGCCATAACATAGCAAGGATAGCTTTATTCACAGAATAAGATGGCTATACAGTAAGAAGGCAGGGTCACTAAATTGCTCTGCAAATGCGCTTCACTCTGTTGCATGAAAGCAGATGTAAGGGATCCTCTTCCTGTTTGAAAACGGAAGTACTGTGCTGACTTATCTCACTGAGATTGCACCTATTAATTGTCTGATCACTTAAGTGTAGCTGACGAGTATGGGTTTTTATAAAGAAGCAAAACAAGTTCTAAACAGTTCTAAAAAGTTTGTTCACTCAGAGCGTAAACTTGCATTACAATGTCTGCTGAATAGGGCATTGGGAAACTAAATTTGTTTTTGTTTTTAAATTTTAAAAAAATTGTAGTTCCTGAATATGTTTCTTGCGGTCATTTTGGCTGAGTATTTGAGTAAATAAAGGATATTCACTTTGGTTTGCTGCCCTGTTGAGACTTGTCAGTGTGATGAATCACCAATACATGTGGTTTCACCTAGTTTCAGTTGAAGCCTTAAGTCATTCATGTACCGAAGAGGAGATGAAGCAGAGTGACCAAACAGTGAATCAGGGGCAGTCGTAATGCTGACTAGGATACACTGATCTTTGAGTAGATTAGTCATTGCCTAAATATATTTAGATATAAAAAAATGAGTACACAACTGGGTTTGCTGGCCAGCTGTTATGCTTTAGGAAGAAACAAGATTCCTGTTTCATAGCAGTTTGGGTCATTCCAGCTTTTACTGTGAGCTCAATTAAACAAACCTGAGCTTCCTGCCTATAGTATGTGGCTAATTAATCTCACTTTAAAATGTTGAATGGATCAAAACCAGTGTGGGTCTTATTTCCATTTGATTTATTTTCTAAGATAAAATGAAACATTCAAATTCAACTAACAGTAAAAAAAAGAAAGAAAATGTAGAAAAATGTTCTATTAAAAATAAATACTTTATATTTGACCTTAGTTGTGATTGAATAGAAATCCCACTCAAGCAAGAGCTAAGTATTTCCACATACAATATTCTGATTGATGTGGAAAGAATCAGGCTAGCCGTTAAACTGCCACGCACACTAACCTAATTATTGTATTGCTGTTTAAATATAGCTTTCGGAAACACATTTGAACAATGACTGCTCTAAAAATAGTATTTAAGGCTACCTGTCTTTATCTTGAAGGAGTGAACAGGAAAAAGGGGTAATGATCTCAGCAGATTAAAGGTGGCGGTGATCTTAGATAAGGGTGCCCATTGAGGACAGAATTCCCGCCAAGCCTGGAGGAATGTGGCAGCACCCTGGCACATCTCAACCTGGCTCCGTTCCTGTTAAGGTGTGCCTGTGTGTGACGTCACCAAGGAGGGCTATCGTATCACACCACCTTACACTAATAAGAGTTTACACATATATTTCCAGCGGTGTCCACCCTTTAGTGTAACCTCATTGCATTATCAGACAAATAATTTTAAAAAAAGCAGAGTAGGACAAGGTTGTGTCCTGACCTGCTGTTTCATGGATTCCATATGCTGTAACATTGTCTTTACTGTTTCAGTGTGTGAATGTCTAAAGGAAATGTCCAGGGTCCAGTGTGCATTATTACAGATCACTATAGATTTTAAACAGGATCATTATGTTGTTTCAATATATTTAAGCAGAATAGATTCACTCATCTCATGCTGTGGGATGTCCTGCTTCCAGATACAGGTTTGAGGTAAATAAAGACTTGAGAATTAGTCTAGGGGGGGATGGGACTCAAAACTAGTGTGGTTATTTGATAGATATATTGGGATATTTAAAGTCCACAGAGTAGACTGGACCCTGGTTTAATGTATTAATTTCAGTGCCACCTAAAAACCAAAGCACTGAATTCTTGCCCAGAAGGAAGAGTGCCTCTTAATGCCACCAACTTCTTGCAGCACCTGGTACTGACCAAGCCCCATCTCACTTAGTATCTGACAAGTTCAAAGTGGCATGACTACCTCGAGGTGTCTCATTTCTAGCTCTTTTCAACCAAATGATTTCCTAATTTATTTTATTCCAAACAGGTTTAACCAGGGTATTACTCACTTGAGCCTCATTTTCAGTGAGGCAAGTTGCAGCAAGTTACAATGCTGAACAATACAGTAAATATAAATACAGTGCAAACTAAAAGACACATACTGTAAAGCCAGTACAATACTTTTAAGATCACAGTAAGTTTGCATTTAAAAAGAGCAGCGGAATTGCCAAGCAGTTTGATAATAAATCGGTTGAGGAACGGTAGATATAGTAAGATCTGCCCTGATGAAAAGTTACTTTAAGAATGTTTCCTTTTTCTCCTTTTTATAAAGATTGAATACATTTATTTAGGATTAAATGACCCTTCAACGTGGAATTAACAGTACAGCAAGTACTGTAACCAGCACTGTGGCCAACCCAGATGTTGGGCATGGATTGCTTTGTCCTGTCAGGCTCTACACATCTTTGTATAATGCCAGGACAGCCATGATGTGGGCTTTTTCAAACCATCTGTTGTGACTGAACCAGCTCCAAGTGGGGTAGAGCACTTAGAAGGGGAATGGGTTTGGTGTGCCAGTGAAACCATCAACAGATTCAGGCTAGGTTAGAGCATGCACAGTGTATCATCATTGCTGTGGTAATTAGCTTATTACAAAGTACAGCATAACCAATACTAGCAGACCAATTTGGGTTTTAAGGGAAAACTGAGAGAAAAAAAAGGAAAATACAATATACTTCAGGAATTTTAAACATTACAGTATGGAAATCATTGACTGATGCTATTTTTTGTAAGGGGAAAAATCCATAAGAAAAGTGAAGAATTACATAAGAAAACCCTGGAGTCTGACTCTTGAGTCTTAACATTGTAGTGACACATTACAATGTATTTTTTATTTTTGTCAAAACTTTCAAATGAATGCGCAAAGTAGAAAAAAAAGCAGAATCTGTATGTACACGTTTGATTGTTCTCCCCTCAGATATGGTCTTAAAAAGCACAAAGTACAGCAGTATTTATATGTGGCTTTATGGTTAGCAGGTCAAGGACAACTACAGAGTGGCACTCCTCTCCGGAAGACAACCTTGAGTTTATTAAACCGAGATATGGGTTAATGAATCAGGTTATTCAATATAATACGTGATATGATAACCCTTTTATTACACCCAATACAACAAAAAATTAGCCAAGCTAACATCGTTTTTTTCATTTTGTAACACATGGGCAAATAATTAAATATTGCCTATTTCCATTTGCATTTGAATGTTCTGTTGTACTGTATCTAAGCTAAGATTTCTTTATCTTTTAAGAAATAAGGCAGTTGGGTACAGTACTGTATGTCTACTATATGTAATTTACATTGTATTTTGAGCAGGAGAGACTAGTTTATATAAATGACAGAGTCCAGGATTTTCTACAATATTTACAAAATGTTTGATTCATGTGCATATGTCACTGCATGATTCGAATGAACTGCATAAGCTGAAGACCTTGCATTATGTAGTCAAGTATTCGATCTGTTTAAGTAAGAATATGATTGCAGTGTGATGCTGAATTTCAATATGTGCACAGTATACATTTTGTCTTCATTTAATTATGCGATAGTAGGAATGAGTGACTGTCTAGATTGTGCACCCTGGGACTCACTTTTAAACAAGACTTCACAACTCAATCTGACAATGCTAGTGAGTAAAAGTTTTTAAATGGTAAATAGCTTCAAATGCCATTTTAATTCATTTACAAAAGCCTTGAAATATAATTTGAATCTACAATTATACAGTAACAGAAAAAACTACAATAGCTTCTTATTAAAGATTAAATTCTTCCCCACCATATGTAAAATATGAGTAGCATTTGGTATTTGTATTACATCCATAACTATCAAACACTCAATAGTACTGCATTTTTAAAGACATTGAAAAAGACTTCTAATTGATCAATTTGGTTTCTTTTAGTATTTCTAAAAACATGTGTATTACCTACAGACTTAATGGTGGTGCACCTGTCTGTCCTACTTCAGTTTACAATGTTTAGAGAAACAGGGAAGTACAGTATATAGTTTACTGGAAATTTCCCCCAGCATCTGGTCTGTGGTGTGACTATGGCCATCTTGGTCCCCTGATAACAGTTAGTGGTTACATTTTGACAAGACACTGGGCGTAGTTAAATTGATTTTAAAACAAAGAAGGCAGGGGGAATTCATCTGGTTTGTTACTCTACCGGTTATTCAAATTATTTTTTACATTTTAGCTCTGGGTTGGGTACTTTCTTACCACTGTAGCGTTTCTTACACTACAAAGATAAGCAGTTGTGTATTTCAGAATAATGACATGTAAGATTATCTGGTCTATTCAATTAATCTTCAGTGGCAGATCTAAATAACACCTTACTTTAAATTATTTAAAAAGCCCCTCCCTGTACATATATTCATAACCATGATCCACAAATGTATATCAATAACGATATATAGATCCGCGCTGTTTAGATCAACTGAATCCATCACTTCCAATTCAAGATCCACAAATATATTTAGCCAGTACAGTTAAATATAGTTCTGACATATTGGCATTTTCAATGTATCTATTTTTGTTGTGTAGCACATTTGTATATGTGTATTAATTGTAATGTTTAGAGAAGATGGCATGCTTGGTCAAGCCACTAGCCCTTACTTTTCCCTGACTGTTGCCCTTGCTGGGTTGCAGAGATACTGGGCACTGATTAAAGGAAAGCAGTTGGCTTCCTTAGTCCCTTCCCTATCTGTAGGAGATTTACCCATTTACCGCTGTTTCTGTTATGGTACACTAGTCGCTATACAAACACAGGACCTAATGTTATCTTTACAGATAGGTTACATTTTGTGGTGTTGTTTTTTCACATCAAAGGTTAAGGGGCTAAAACTAGAGAAACAAGAAAATAATGAAATAGTACAGTGTGCTTACTGTAACTTAGAACAAGTGAAAGATCCAAAACAAATTGAATACAGTGTTTCCTAAAAAAAAAAACAGGACTAGCCCATCTCTACCTTTCATTTTTTATGTGTGCAAAATGCATTTACGAACAGTGATACTGAACACAGTTGCTTAAGACTGATACTCTAAGAAAGCTAAAAATGTAAATGTAATTTGCTCTCTGCAGATCATTAGGATTACATGGGTGGTGTGTTAATTGAAAGGCAAGGAGAATCAGTTTGTACGAGTGATTTACTTTTGTAATAAGATTGTGTAATGTAATATTATGCCACTGAATCTTATGATGCATGCATATGTGTACAAACAAAAAAAACAGAAGGGTTCTTGCAATGGTATCCCTGACTGCTTCTCAGGATTGTAGTCAACCAGTCAGAGGTCTGACTAGCGTTTATTTACTAACATGATTAAGGGTCTGTCTAAAACTCCTAAAAACTGCCCTTCTTTTCAAAGCATACCTGTTGAGGGCTTGTATTTACTTAATTAGTCCTCACCCGAGGAAGGGATGATTCAGCATAAACATACCAGGACTTGGCAAGAGCATCCCCTTGTTGTTTTATCTCCAACACAGCCCAACTCATTAGCTGTGAGGCACAGGCAGTGTAAATGATTCAGTTCCTGCTGGGTTGGCTGTGTTGACTACAATTTGGTTAGGGGCTCTGCAAAAAAATGTTTCAGCATAGGGATGTGGTCAGCCTAGTCATCTTTGAGGCATCTCAGAGGAAACCCACATCAACTGTAAAAAAATGAACTTTGAACTGTGAGAGCACCAATAATAACAAAGCTAAGGCAGGGCTTGATGGGAGCAATGTATCTCTTATTTATGTATTTGTTTATTTATTTGTTTATTTGGGGGGGGGGGTCTATACTTACCGCCTCTCATGCATCCCAGAAAGCAAGGGAGTCTGAACTCATTTGTATTTTAGTTGGTGTTTTTTTTTATAAGCTATCCTGTTGGCAGAAAATCATGTTGGGTGTGCCACACTTGTTTTTAAAAGTTTGTAAACTATTACCATATAACAGGTTTTATAATTGAAACATGACATATTTTTACACATTATTATTTTCTTTGTAAAAATAATATAAAAAATAAAATAATTAAAAAAAAACTGCTGAATGTTTAAACATGCTTGGCTATGTTCCTAAACCATTAGCATGCCAGTAACTGTTTTGGTATAGTAATACAGTTACTGGCATACTAAGAGTATGGCAATAACTGTAGAATATCGGCCATTGATTTTGGTATTAGATTTTACTGGGGGGGAAAAAAGAAAAAGCTTTTTGAAGTAAATATAAAACTTAATTTAAAAGTGATAGTTGTTTTTAGTGACTAGTTTAGACAATGCATTTAATAACCTTTAATAGCTTTAATTTGAAAGAAACAAGACTTGAATTAATGTTACAAAACAAAAAAATCAGTTGTGTGCCTCCAGCTCAGTAAATTATATTCTATATGAGCCACCACTCCCTTGTCTTGTGTTCTAACCAAAACCTACAAACTACAAGTACACCTATAACGAATTGGGAATTAACATCTTATAAGCAGTTATACTGTACAGTTTCTAGTTTGCATTTGTTCACATTACTACATTAATACAATATACCTGTCGGCTTGGAGGCAAAGATGAGCCATGTTGATCACTTGTTTAATTCAGATGTTATAATTCCAAAATAGTGTAGACCTGTATAAATAAATCACAGTTACTAGTTTGATCAAATCCACTGGGCACTAAGATTAGATTTTCCAGATAGCAATTATTTTATAATATGTGCACTAATTAATTTGGCACCGTCTTGTTATATGTGGATATGCTGTGCTTTGTGTGTTCTGCAACTGTTTTATTATGTCCTATGACTTAGTTATACATTAAATGTCTTTGTTGTTTATTCCTGGTTTGTTAACTTTATTTGATGTGATTTTGTTTTTCTGTGCTAATGATAATTTGAAATAAATAACTTTGAAAATCTCTCCTATTATCTATACTTACCAATATGGAAGACTATGAATAGGAAAGCTAATGCATTTAGAAATGTTTCATATCTGTTTGTGTATAAATGGTAGTTTTGATTAGTTTCTTGTTTGTGCAACTTGTGTGCAAAACACTTTTATGTACCTTTTGCACCCACTTCCCTCTGAAAATAAATCTTGTAAATGAAAACATGTTTTCTCTATTTTCTAGCTTTTCCACTGCTCACATGGTGTGCAAAGTGCTACAAATCAAGCCTGGGGAAATCAAACATCATCTGTTTCTCTTGACAGGTAAATTGATTTTTATGAATTTTGTCTGGGCGGAAATGTATTTGAATTTGAATAATCTGCATATGAATCAGTACAGGCTTTTAATGCAGAACAACACAACCTACTGCTGTTTACTTTTTACTGATGCATGTTTTATGCATTATAGTACTGAGAAAAATGTCTGTAGATTTCTGAATTAACATCAGTGATAGATGAGCGATTATTATTATTAATTAACAGACGCCCTTATCCAGGGCGACTCATAATTGTTACAAGATGTACATTATTCTTTTCATACAATTACCCATTTATGCAATCTAGGTAAAGTACCTTGCTCAAGGGTACAGCAGCAGTATCCCCCCACCTGGGATTGAACCCACAGCCCACCGGTCAAGAGTCCAGAGCCCTAACCACTACTCCACACTGCTGCCCTGCGATTGTAGGCCTGTAACTTAAACATACCTATATGTATGTCACATTAGCACCACAAGTCGTTCTTATACATACAGACATTAATAGATTCTGGGCCGTAATATCTATGTGAGCAGTGTCCTAGTAGATTAGGCCAAAATAATAAAAATATTATTGTGATCACTAGTAGTAACAGTGAGCTGTTAAACTGTTTGAAAAAATAAAAAGTGTGATTTCTAATGCTTAAAGTTATTTTCTACTGGTAGCTTATTAATTACAGGCAATTTGGGAAGTCTGTGGATGGTTATCCAGTTTGGTGGTGTTGATAACGCTTTTAGCCTCCATTAGGTTGTCTGACAAGGTTACAAAGAGCCTGTGCCCCAGCCATACACCTCCACAGGCCTGCTAATACCAGCCACCTCAAGTAAGGCACCTTCACAAGACCTTGGCAAGACATAAAGTGTGCAGCCGCGGTGGCGCAATCTCCAATCTTATGTTAGAGAAAGCAATTTGCTTAATAGAGGAATATGAGATTCAAGTGACCGTCAGCTGGTTGGAGTGTGCTTCATCAATACAGTCACAAGGGTTCAGGTATGCAGGACTGGAATCACACCCAGTATGGATGTTCCCTGGCTGTATGGTAATTATATCACTCAATAGGCACTTGCATTCCTAAGAACACCACGCTTCAGTTGTTAATGTGGCAATTTCCTTCATTACTGCCTCTGTGTGATCAGCTTTTCTTTTTTTTTTTTTTTTTTTTGTAAATCCAATTATCAGTGGCATAACTGCGGTTTGCCTTAAACTTTATGTTAGCAGGGTTGAGTAGCTTGCAGCCTTTTATTTTGAGTGCTTTCCTCTCACATTCTTTCTTCTGTTAATTTAATTTGATAGTTGTTTCTAATTTTGTTATATCAAATGTGGAAAAAAAAGCCCTGCCTCACCCTCGAAAGAAAATGACATTGTTATTTGTGTGCTGTTAAATTTAGTTAATTCTGCTGTTATTTTAATTGCTTAGCTTAAATGGTTGCCATTCATCGCTAAAACTGTGCTGTCTAATTCAGAATGAAGTGTTAAAAAAGGTTGCAGATATGAAGTGGTTTACAGTATTTGATATACAGTATATTTACAAAATGGTTACCACCAGTCACCACCAGCCATTTTAATCCTGTAATAAATCAAGGGTTTTGCAAACATTAAGATAGATTCAATTTTTCTTTTACTTTACTGTTAAGTATGGTAAGTGTCACCATTTTCCTTTAGATTGGCATGGAAGTGATTAAGAAATAAACCTACAATTCGCTTTCTAATGCTGGAGGCTATTGCAAAAGAATGACAAAAATGAATTAATGCTGATGACAAGCCAAAAAACATCTGTGAACTATCACTTGAAGAAAGCAGCTGATGAAGGTCTTCTGATGATTTATAATCGTTGACTTTCAGGTGTGTGTGGGTGATTTTATTATTTATTGTACCCTTTCTTCCTTGCAGCTCAAAGCCACTGATCCAGTCTCCAGTAAACTCAGCCTACACTATATATAGATGCTCATGAGTTGCTCAGTAGACAGTGTAGATTCTGTATTTTAATCAGCAGCTACATCTGGCTACTGGGTCTCTGATGGCATTTCACACTTCCTGTTGGGCACATTCCTACCAGAATGTGTGGTATGTGATCACAACGTGGGCTTCATTCTGTGATCAAGAACTATCTGAATGAAATGGACGTTTAAGGCTGCTGTGTGAGTGTTTTGGTTTTTGCTTGTTTTTTCATGCTGCATAGCTGGTGAGCAGTAGTCACTTTCATTAACCCCTTAATATCGATTCTAATGACAGTTTTGTTTTTCTGGGAGGATTCTAAAATCACAGTTTATGATTCATACATACAGTAGGGAAAAAGCAAACGTCCCACTTTTCTTAATAGGACGACATAAGTTGCCTAACACTAGAATGACCTTTGGATCTACTGTACGAAATAGAAGCCAGGGAATTTCTTTACCATTTCTTCCATCAGTGCACAACATGGGAAATATAAGGTGCCTTTGGATCTACCACCCATGATCTGACAACAGTATTTGCAATGCAATTTTATTGATTCCTGCCATATAGAGGCTAACATTTTTTTGCCTTGAGATAGTTGACATCAAAGACGCTACACACATGTTTTTGTATGTATTGTAAAGAGTGTACTGTTGCTGGGATTACATGTCACTTATGAGGCTGTTACACCTGTACTATATTTAAAATCTATACTAAATTAAACGGTGGGAAATATTAAACCAGGTCTGGCGTGAACCTGGCACACAATGTAGATTTCTGTCTTATTTTAGCTACAGCTACATTGTCTGCTGGGTTTCCCGCTGCCTGGAAAAGCATGCATAAAATAAACTCAAGCCATTCTGCTTTTAGTCAGAAAACAAAGGTAAGGTTCTGGTATTTTATTTATGTATTTTTTAATTGATTTGTTTACGATTTGCAAATAAAAGACTATGAAATAAGAATATGTTCTGTGTCTGTCATTCTTTTGTATTTATGGTTACTTGTCTTCATTCTTTATAAAAAATAAACTCTACATACTTACACTACTAGAATATGGGGTAACACCCATGTCCTTACCTTATTTCCATTCAAGAGTTTACAACCAAGGGGTGTGTTGTAAGTGACTTACCTCCACATTTTTTCAATGTAGTGGCATAGTGCAGAATCTAAAAATGCCATGCCGGTTCCACACCACGACCCTTATAAAAGTTTACCATAGTAAAAACAGCAACGAGTAATAAATAGGGGTTTTAATCTTGACATTTTCTATTGATCAATTAATCGATTGATCACACCTGTTTGCAAGTGATATGAAATTGTATTGAAAGACAATTACAAGCAATCACTTTTAGGTGACAGAATCTGACATTTTCTTTTGAGCTGTACTGCCTGTTTGCATTTCCTTCAGCCAAATGCCATGTCTAAAAGAAAAATAGAAAAAATACATCATGTATATACTACTGTAAATTACCAGTTGCTCTACAACCTGGAATACTGTATTTAACCGATCTGTTCCTGGTATACAGTAAGCTTTCAAGTTTCAGACTAACAAAGGTAACTCACTGTGTGCTATTTTATTTAGGTTAGCTGAAGAGCAATTTTATTTATTAGGGCTATTTTATTTTAGTTATCTGAAGAATGAGTATGATATAGCTGTTAATTTTCTGATACTGCTTGGAAGAAAGACGTTGCATACAAAGAAAAATCAGCTTACTTATGACTAAGATGATACAATAAACTTCTAGTACTGCCATGAAAGGAAAGTACAGATGAGCAAATGTTGCAAGTTGCAGTCTTTTTTCCCCATTCTGAAATATTGGATATACCAGTTACCCTGTTGCCAAGGTCTTTATACGTACGCTCTGCCATTTTTCAAGATTTCTTTTTTGCACACAATTTTTTGATGCCGCACTCAGTTAGATTATTTTGTAATCGACCAAACCCCACAGGTGATTCATCGACAATTGATCGAATCATTAAATCAATTAAAATCCCTAGTAGTAAAGCATAGTCAACATATGGTTAAGCACAGGTAAGCATTGTAAAGAATATTAAAAAATATTAAAAACTATGTTAACGGATTAGTATAGAGCAATTATAAGATTAGACAGTTCTTCATTTAAATAGATTGTAAACAGCATTCAGCTCTCTGATATCTACCTTTCATTCCTGTCTTTTTTTATTCTGTTACCACAAAAAATCCATCTTGGTTTAATGGTGACATTGATAAACCATACAGCATGAATCAGTCTTATAATAGTCCAGTTTTGAAGTCAAGAACTTGTATAATTTGAAGCCAGTACTGCAGTTAATAAGCATTCAGGTGTGCAGGATATTCTTTATAATTAAAACGTGGACCTTCTTTGACTTGCAAGGTTTGTGTGATCCAGTCTTCTTACATATCATAGGAACATAACAAAACCAATGCTCCTCTAGTGCCTAGCAGATGCTTGATTCCATACCTTTGCAGAGTCTGTTCTTTAAAGATCACTATGATTCAGAATCAGCAGTGTGGGTTGGTAACCTGTTTCTGTACCCTTACGACTCTCTGTACCATATTCACAAAGCATTTACAGTGGCTCTCAAAAGTATTCACCCCCCTTGGACTTTTCCACATTTTATTGTGTTACAACATGGAATCCATATATTCTCAAATGGATTGAGGTCCGGACTTGACTGGGCCACTCCAGGACAATGAGCTTTTTGTTTTTAAGCCACTCCAGTGTGGCTTTGGTTGTATGTTTGGGGTCATTGTCCTGCTGGAAGATGAATCTTCTCCCAAGTCCCAGGTCTCTTGCAGACTTCAGCAGGTTTTCCTCCAGGATTTCTCTCTACTTTGCTGCATCCATTTTGCCCTCTATCTTCACAAGTTTTCCAGGCGCAGAGATAGCATGATGCTGCCACCACCATGCTTCATGGTAGGGATGGTGTTCTCAGGATGATGTGCAGTGTTAGGCTTGCACCAAACATAGCACTTAGCGTTGAGGCCAAAAAGCTCTATTTTGGTCTCATCAGACCATAGAATCTTCTTCCACTTGGTCTTAGAGTCTCCCACATGACTTCTGGCAAACACTAGCAGAGATTTGATGTCAGTTTTTTTCAACAATGGCTTTCTTTTTACCACTCTCCCATAAAGGCCAGTTTTGTGAAGCACCCGGGCTATTGTTGCCATATGCACAGTGTCTCCCAGATCAGCCGTGGAAGACTGTAACTCCTTTAGAGTTGCCATAGACCTCTTGGTGGCCTCCCTGACTAGTGCCCTTCTTGCCCAGATACTCAGTTTTTGAGGATGGCCTGTTCTAGACAGATTCACAGTTGTGCCATATTCTCTCAATTTCTTAATAATGGACTTTACTGTGCTCCAGGGGATATTCAGTTCCTTGGAAATGTTCTTATATCCTACCCCTGATTGGTGCTTTTGAAGAACCTTATTCTGGATTTGCTTTGAATGTTCCTTCGTCTTCATGATGTAGTTTTTGTTAGTAAATGTACTAACCAACTGTGGGACCTCCCAGAGACAGGTGTATTTAACCTGAAATCATGTGAAACACCTTAATTGCACACAGATGGACTCCATTCAACCAATTATGTGACTTCTAAAGACAATTGGTTGCACCAGAGCTTATTTAGGTGTGTCATAGCAAAGGGGGTGAATACTTATGCAATCAATTATTTTCTGTTTTATATTTGTAATTAATTTAGAACAATTTGTAGATTTTATTTTTCACTTTGACATTATGGACTTTTTTTGTGTTGATCAGTGGCAAAAACTCCTAATTAAATCCATTTTGATTCCATGTTGTAACACAATAAAATGTGGAAAAGTCCAAGGTGGGTGAATACTTTCGAGAGCCACTGTACCTCCAAACTAAGTGAACACTGTCTTTATTTTTCCAAAAAAGAACTAAGCTTAAAAAATGAATATCTAATGTATAGATATTCTCTAATGTAGGAGGCTGTGTGGTCCAAAAGGGGTTTGTAACTAGGAGGTCCCACCTCAGCCACTGACTCACTGTGTGACCCTGAGCAAGTCACTTAACCTCCTTGTGCTCAGTCTTTCGGGTGAGACGTAGTTGTAAGTGACTCTGCAGCTGATGCATAGTTCACACACCCTAGTCTCTGTAAGTTGCCTTGGATAAAGGCGTCTGCTAAATAAACAAATAGTAAATACAAAAATATGATGAGCATATTATACTGGATGAAATGCAACAAAGGGAGCTCCTACATGCTCTGTAACATCAGCTTCAAATTTTAAAAAGTGTCTTTATACATGCATAGCCTGGAGGGACAAAATGAGGCACCTCTCAGAAGATTATTCCTGATAAGTTTTCAAACACTGTTAAACCAGCACTGAGCCTAGGGTTACTAGTGGGCAGTCCGCTAATATTTGCTGACTTTGCAGGGGAAAACCATTGAGATGATGTGTCTTGTTACCAGCAGGGTGTTGGTTTGCACAGGATGTCAAAGGACACACAGTTGTACCTCATGTCCGGCAGATAATCTTATTGGTGCTGAGTTCTGTACATGTTAATGTAGCACACTGATTGTTTTGTATTGCCACAACCCCTTCATCCTACCCTAACCAAGAAGCAAATATTATTTACGCACCTCTCCCAAGTCTCCTTATGCACTGGTTCCATTATGTATATAGAGAAGATACCATGCTTTCCCCATTCATTTACATTGTTTTTAATAGGATTTACCATAGGCTATTTCTCTGTTCTTGACTATGTCAAGTATAGTATACTTTGGATTTATGATTTAAGACTAACCGATGAGCACTGATAAACCATCCCTGAAACAAAAAAAAAATGAAACTGGTGTTTATCCTATAAAAATGGAAAGAGTACCAGAGACTACCACAGTTATTATTCTGCTGTTCAGGGGCCAGTTTGCTGTATTTTGTTGCAATAGAGGTGCGTTGCACATTGGTATGTGATTGAGCAATTATCAGAAGAGGTTTCTACAAATCAAAACAACTTTTGAGGCAATATAAAAAAAAGAACCAGAAGCATCAACCAGACAGCAAAAAAGGGCGCTCACAGAAGTTTAAAGACAGATCCATGAAAAAATATATATATTGGTGCTTTTTTCAAAAAATACTGTTTTTCAAAAGGAGAAAAACACTTACAGAATTGTAATAAGGTAGTTTGAGTGGGTTAGATTGTTTATTTCTCAATTTTTTAACTTGAAAGTCTGCTTTTTACATTTTGAGTAATTTACAATTTGGAATAAAACGCTTTGAAAATCTGCCTCAATGTCTTTGAAAAATGTAGAATTACTAAGGTATATAATCATATTCATATCCCATTAATAGATTGTTCAGTAGATTTTAGGCAAATAAAAACATATAAATAGTAAATAAGTTTTCTAAAAATACACACCCTCAGAGTTTAACAGTTGAACAAGCATAGCCATTTTACCTATACAAATATACACCAGAGATTAGTTTACAAATTAATTACAAAACAATACTGAAAGTGATCATTTAATTTTTGTTCTAAGTGTTTTGGGTTTTTTTTGCCAAATAACAAATGTCCCAGGTCCTACAAGGTCCCAGTGTATACAGAGAAGTACATTATTTCCCACAAACTGAGAATGAATTAAAATAGAAAAGCAAAAATCTTCAATGAGAAGAAAGAGAGGTTTGTAATAAGCATAAGTGCACAGGCCATTCCTGCTTGATAGCCCACCAGAGCAACTGTTTCCAAAACTGAAGGTAGAGCGATTTTGTAGACATGTATGCATATTAATACTTTAAAAAACATTGCTGGATCACATTGGCTGTTTCATTCTAATTCTACTTTGGTGCAACATTAATGTTCTCTTCATGTTTTTGTGCCTTCATTTTGATCACACAAACACGTTCAATTAAGCGGTGGGCTTTTTGATTACAATATGCAGCTAATACAGTTAGCCAGTGATTCTAATAAGCAGTTTTGACTGTAATTAAGTAAGTAAAAAGCTTAGTAAACAACTGGACACTGTTGAGTTCTATACATATTTTTGTATCCAGCACGTAGCTTTATAATAATGGCATACTAGATCTTTTCTGTAGATATCAAACATTTAGTTTATAAACAATATCTTAGCAATACAGTATTTAGAGTAATGTTGTTGAAGCTGACACTCTGAGATCCTTCAAGAAGCTGCTTGAGGAGATTCTGGGATCAATAAGCTACTAACAACCAAACGAGCAAGATGGGCTGAATGGCCTCCTCTCGTTTGTAAACTTTCTTATGTTCTTATGTTTAAGAAATCTAACTGTCGTCTGCTAAGAAATAAATAAAGAATAATAACTGTTCATTTTAGGTCCCTTGTTGTCTTTCTTTATTTGCTTTCCAAACCAAAATGAAAAATAAAAATAATTAAGGCAGATAATACAATCCTACACAATAGTAAGAACTGGTAAATCACATGATCTTAAATCTTAAATGTTAAAAAGACAATGCAGCTTTTGTTCCCTACAAAAAAGTATTTCCTTGTTTCCCCTGACCTTTAGAAGAGATATACTTGAAAAAGAGGAACACATTCAAAACTTGGTATTTAGTTTGAATATTTAAAGTTTAAATATGTAAATGAGCATTTTAATTAACAATAGAACAATCAAATTAGCTAATGTAGCAATTTGTGTCAGAATTGTTCTATAACACATTGTGGGAAATGGATTGTATTTAAATCAATGTCTCAGTTGCTTTCCTGGCTACAGTGGATGGATATATTTATTTTATCCTCTGCAGTGTTACTCACATAAAGCAGTTATTCTTTATGGGGATGTGATGGAGGAGTATTACCAGTATATACAGTAGGGGTGTGCCCGAGTATGAGTGCAAAACGTGTATTCGTAATGAGTATGACCATTGTTTTCCAAGTATGAGTAATACATGAGTCATTTTGCTATTTGGAGAAAAAAAATATCTGTAAAAAAATGCCTTGAATCAGCTCCTGTCTCTAATAGGGCAGTGACGACTGTCAATCTCAAGTCTAGAAATAGGAGAGCCAATCCAGGGGGGAAGGAGGAGGGACCAGTTTGACTCAGTCTCTAACACAGTGCAGCAAGTGTCATTGTGTGTTGTGTGAGTGAGGTCAGGCAGATGGAACATTAGCCTCAGATTCAAACTCTTTTCATAGATAAATTAATTTTACTTTGAAAAATGTATTTCCTACCAACATTTCTAAAATAATATAATGTATTAAAATATACTTTTCATCACAATAAATACTTAAAATCCCCAAGTAACACACAAATAATAAATAGTGTGTCTTGTCTTCTCTGACTGATCTCATCATACTTTCCTATCTACTAAACACAAACACACACATCACAATAATACCAAAAACAACTGGTAAATAAATAAATAAATAAATACATCTTGCAGATTTGCAATCTGGTCTAAGTGGTCTCCACTTCACTATGTACATTAATCACCACTTCATCACAGACATCACATGTAATTTGATAATAACTAAATTGTTGCACAACAAGAATTACAATGACATATTAGGACTTCAAAGCGATAAAAAGCAAAAGTCAGCTGCAAGGGGTGCAAATGCACCCCAGCGTGTTTAAAATGAACATATATCATAACGCAGGGGGTAGTCAATAGGCTGACCGTGGTTCAAATCCAGACCGTCAGTACGGGCCACTAAGTCACATGACAATCTATGTTTTTACTTACATTCACATTGGAAATGCTGTGAATTTGAGACAACATTCTGTAGTTCTTATGAGTGTGATACGCAATGCTACAGTAGGTGTTGCTGTGAAAGTAAGTAGCAGATACTTAGTGAGCACTATGAATTATTATTATTATTATTATTATTATTATTATTATTATTATTATTATTGTTGATATTATGTATTTCTTAGCAAACTTCCTTATCCAGGGTGACTTACAATTGTTACAAAATATCACAGTACAAAGTATCACATTGTAAAGTATCACATTTCAGAATATCACATTACAGATAAGAACAGTTATGAAGTACAATAAAATCAGTAGCAAAAGATAAAATTCAATTAAGAGCAAAAAATGGAGAATACAGTAAATAATTACATGTAAGAGCGGGTTCAACTAAGAGCATTTAACTTATATTAAAAATATTTGCTTATAGAAGTAAAGTCCAGTATGAGCACATAGTAAATACGATGAATGGATGAGAATGATTTCAGTAAGAACAATGAATGAAACCAAATGTACAACAACTGTATTAGCAGCTAAAATGAAGTGAAACTGCGTGCGTTGGCTGCTGTGGCCTGTTTTGCAAGCATCAACCTTTCACTTCTCTATGGCTAATAAAACAACTGACACAATCAAGATACAAGTGTCATACTTTATGGTTCGAGTTTGGAAAATCGCACTTCACAGAGACAAGAAAACAACTATGAGTACCAGTACCACAAAACACATTTGTGTTAAGTAGCTTTTCCAAGCTGATTAAAAAATATTACCACTAAAACATTTATTTGTAAGGTGTTTTTATTTTTCATTTGAATTAACTTGAAAGAGAGAGCACAGTGATTTTTCAGCTTCATTTTTTTCTTGTGCTTCAATTAGCTTTGCTTTTACAATAGTAAGACACAATGTTTGGGTCTGCTAACAGAAACATATTAGAATATAATAGTTATACAATTCTAAGGTTTTGGCAGGAAAATAACTCATGCAGTAACTAGTCAGCAAAAACGCAGACTTGTGAAAAAAGGCAGTAGTTTTGATTCTCCAAAAAAAAGTCCTTTAAACATAGTTAACCCTTTTCAGTCCATTTATTAAGTGCGTGTCAGGCGCATCAGGTCCAATTTATTTTCACACGCACAGTTAATTTTAGACGCGCTGTTTAAAAGTTTTTTTTTTCCACAGTCAAACGGGTTTAAATGGCCCTGCATATCAACAAAGCACTCACTAGGCATCTCCAGCCCTGCCCCACCCTTTCGTTCGCTATAGCTTTCACATATGCTAAGAAATAAATAATAATAATAATAATAGTCGTACATACCGATCAATCATTTCCTGATCACTCGTTTTATCACCAAACGCCTCAATAATGTGATCCAAGTCATTATTTTATCACTATAACATCTGAAAAAAGCTCTGTAAATGTCCGTGATATTCTCTGAGCACTGATGCAGTATCAGCCAGCTTATTTCCTTATGGCCGCTGTTATCTGATGCCAGGGGCAAGTATGACTATGAGATACGCCCTTTTTTTTTCTTTTTTTTTTTTGGCTTGTCTCAGCTCCTGTCGCTCCCACTCGGCCATTGAATGGTTTTCTCAGGTTTTTTCGGAGAAAAAACGACTAAAAACTAGTTTTTTGATAATGTCAGACAGGGTCCGACATTGGACCGGATAAGAATAATTGCAATGTCGGACCAAGTCCGACATAGGATCGCAAAGGGTTAACTCTGAAACCAACAACATACGTCATAACTATATTTGTGAAGCTATGGGGATGGGAGTCAGAGTGAAAATGTGCTCTGAACCTTAACCCTTTGCGGTCCTGGTCCGACATTACAGATGCAAAAAGTAATGTAACTACTCTACCACAGGAATCCCAAAGTACTACTGACATTCCTGGACCTTCCGCAGCTACAGCTCTTCCAAATCCACTGGCGAAAGAAAGACCTCAGCAGGTTTCCAGCCTAGTTGGTATCTTAAAATGGATTACTGATAAAAAAAACTACAGAAGAAAGCCCCTGAAGATGGGATGCTTGATTTGAAGGCACAGTTAGAAAAAGTAAACACCCACTACCTTGCCATGTCATTAGCTGCAGTGGAAACTGATCCTCTTTCTTGGTGGAAGGACCATGCCGATGCTCTGCCCCTGCTCTCCAGCTCAGTGATAAAGCTGTTTTGCATCCCAGCCACTAGTGTGCCATCAGAGCGTGTTTGTAGTTCTGGTGGAAATATTGTAACACCCTTTCGATCATGTCTTTCACCAGAACATATAAACATGCTAGTGTTTTTACACAAAAACCTGAAATGAGTGCCATTTAAGTTTGTTCACCTCATTCCAATGGAAATATTTTGTTTTTATGTTTACATGTCAGTTGTTTTTCCCCCCCATATTGGACTATGTTGGCACCAAAACAGAACAATTTAAATGAACAAAGAAAAAAAAATTGAAAGTACAAGAAAAACACTGAAAAAGCCTGGATAATGACTGCGTACAATGGGGGTGATGACTGAGTTTTTTTTTAAGCAGGAGAGTTATTAAAAGTTATTAATTTGACTTTGGAAATGCTCCTTTTTTATATTTCATAGAGTTCTGCATTTCAAATGTTGAGTATTGTATAAATATTCTTCCCGTCTGTTTTTGTACAATAAGCACAGTACTGTCTCTCTTGGATTATGAAGCAGACTTATCTAAGTCTGTAATTGGCTCTGGCAAGTGATGCATGTCCTAGGTAGATACCAGTGATGTTTGTCTGCATAGGATGCAGTTCACCTGCCAGTTCAAAAATCAAAGCTCTCCGAAACATCTTTTGGGTATCTGGCTGTTTCCCACATTGCTCACAGATCTCTTTGTGTAGAATGAAGTTATTTGCAATATCAATCAAATGAAAAAAAAACAATGTTTTGTACCATTTTTTGTAACATTGTAGTACCCTGCTTGTTTATTATTATTTATTTCTTAGCAGATGCCCTTATCCAGGGCGACTTACAATTGTTACAAGATATCACATTATTTTTACATACAATTACCCATTCATACAGTTGGGTTTGTACTGGCACAATCTAGGTAAAGTACAGCAGCAGTGTCCCCCACCAGGGATTGAACCCACAACCCTCGGGTCAAGAGTCCAGAGCCCTAACCACTACTCCACACTGCTGCCCCTTTGTGTTATCACACATTTTTTGGACACTGTCTCTGGAAAAATATTCCACATTGCATCCAGCTTTGGACCTGGAGTGCGAGAGGGTGTAATCCTTGACTGAGAGCGGTCATTGTCTTCTTTATCTCACCATCTGTTTGTCTCTCCCCCTGCAGTGTGGCTCAAGCCAGTTCAGTCTGCACCTCTCTCTGTAATACTGGTCCAACAGGTATTTGCGCACTGGCTGGGGCGGATACTTCTATATTTCACAAAGGCAGAGAGAGGGCAGTCTCCAATCTGGATCTGTAATTATACGGGTAAAAAAAGGTAACTTATTACAAATAATGTGGTTCTGTAACAGATATAGCCTATATATATCCCAAGTTTACAAATGGAGATCCTGACATTACAATGCTCAATTAAAGTCATAATAATTATTTACTTTGGCAAATAAGTGCTGAATAATAATAATAATAGAATTAGAAAAATATCATAAAAATAGCATAATAAATAAAATAATAAAAAAAATGTTACTTACAACTGTAATGAGGCACCGATTCCATGAGAAACTGTCTCCTCCTCTTCGTCAGATGACAGCAAATCATTGTCAGTAATGTCACTTTCTGACTGGTGAAAAAGCACTTCCGACACTTCTTCCACTGTAAATTGCAGTCCTGAAGAGCCAACTTTTGTTTTCTGGGCTTGTTTTGAAGCCATGTTTTCAAAATAACCAACTGTTTACGCCCAGTGTCTCACTGAACGTTTTTTAGCCTTCCTGTATATTCATTATATGGCAACCTATGACGTCTTGGTTAAGCTTGATGAATAGAGTGAAGCCTCGTCTTTCAAACAAGACTGTCGATTTCTGATGTTCCTACACTGAACTATTGAAAGCAATGTAAACAGGCGCCGACGGTCATATAACACTAGGGCAGAGTGTAAGGTCTAGAGCAGCGGTGCGTAAAGTGTGAGGCGTGGAGGGTCAGTAAGGGACTATGACTAAAGGGGCAGTTCTGTAAAAATTAAAACAAAACATTTTTTAAAAGGATAGAAAATGTAATATAAAATACATAAATGACAGCTAATTAGTCCAAGTTGTTACCTTTCAAATGGCCGTTGATGATCACTCTAGGACTTGTAGAACCGGAGAAATTGTGTTTGAAGTGGTGAGTGTCAGTGAAACTGCAGTGAACAGCCAAAATGGGAGCTTCCATGTATGGGACAACAAGTAAAAAGAAAAGCACTGTTTTTTCCTGGATTTTATGTAAATCACATGTTTTTCTAGATTAAACCAAGAAAAGTCCAGATTTAGCTAAATACATAAATGTTAACAAACACATTCTTTTTTGGCATTGTATGCAGAGGAGGCGGGGAAGAGGAGGGATTGGCTCTCGGTGTATAAGGGAACCTCTACAGCATACAATGTCAAATCAAATGTGTTGTAAGGATTGTTTTCTTTTCAAAATAATCAATCAGTCTTCTTCAGAGTTTATTCAGGAATCAAAATACAAACAGGAGGAAAGCAAATCAAATGTGATACAACTGTGATCACACATAGGCCTCAGTTGATGGTATTCTGAGCTGCCCTGGTAGCTGGCATCAGTTTAGATGTTAGTTTCTGAGCTGAGCTTTCATGGTACAGAGATGTTTCTGAGCAAAGAAATTACTTTGTACAGCTCAGATATACAGCTAACTTACGTAATTTCCTTGACCAAATTTGGTCTTATTTCCCTAGCATGATGCATGGTGTGAGACAAAGCACATTAATAGTCAACATCTGTGTTTCTTCTTCACTTCACCAATGTCAGCAGAAACCCAGATAACAATAAGTTACATTTAAAAACAATTATATGAGTTTTGCAAAAATTCTCACAGGCAGCAAAGTGCTTTACCCACACATCACAGGAACGAACGACAAGGCTTGTGATTGCACACCAGCTATGTAAAGCTTAATTTAAGAGTTCATTAACCATGCGTTGATTCAGAACTTACATTAAACACAGGAAAATCACACAATGTTTATAAAAAGTTTCAATTATTTCTTTACCATTTAAATTGGCTTCATAATTGAAAGGAACAAATGGCTGATGACAGAATAAGAACTTGTGCAATTAAACTGGAAAAATCTAGTGTTCCATTTGTATAATGTGCTATTAGGCATTCCGTGACACTTTACCTAAAGTTATAGCGTGTCACCTTTAACAAAAGTTTAGAACCAGTTTTAATTGGTTTAATTATGGTTTGAACATAGGCTCAAAACAGCTTATTAAGCGGAAACACAGGTTTTATCATCCCTCCAAGGTCACAGCTACACTCTGAGTTATGAAAAGCCAGTCACTCCGACATGGGTGTATTTTGGGCCACGTGCCAAGCTACAGAGCTACAAGGTAAGGGCAATACATAGGCAAGAGTTTAAAAAGGCTTACATAATTCCCCCTTTGATCCCTGGACACAGCCACAAACACCAAGGGTTCAAGCATGCTTACCTGAGCAGCATGACAGGCCTGTCTTAGGTTGTCAGGTCTGTTTTTACCCATCCTTTTTTTACCCACCCTGGGAGCCTCTGTCACCTACATTCTATCCAGTCATTACATAACTCACAGCAAGTGTTGCAGCTGTTGCTGCATGCGAAGGCTAAATTGTTAACGATGGCCCCTTGCCAGACAATGCAAATGAAATACATACAAAGCCATAATCGATAACAGAGCACCACATGCTTTCATAGTAATGAACGACTCAATCTACCAAAAGACATTGTGCATTTTATCCTTGTGCAAAAAAGTAAAATAAAAGTAGAAAATAATTAAACATGCAATTATTATCATTAGTAATCTATTTATTTTTAACTATGTTAATACAAAATGTATTTTATCCCATAGGTTGTGTGTTAGTATACCCCACTTCAGCCGTCTCTCTGTATTCGTACCAGAAGTTTAATTATTACCAGCCCACAGGTGCCATTCAATTCTTTCAACCGATCTTGAGAACAATATATTATTCCCACCCCTCTCACACATCCATCCTCACTAATAACACTCCGCCAAATACCATCTTTCTTTACTATTCTTCTGGACGGTCTACTAAACTTTACTAACCCATTTCCTTTTAACCCTTAGCGGTCCATTTATTCAGCGCATCTCAGGTGCGTCAGGTCCAATTTATTTTCACACGCGCAGTTTATTTTAGACACACTGTTTAAATGTATTTTTTTCACAGTAAAACAGGTTTAAAAGGCACTGCATATCAACAGGACACTCAGTACTGCATCTCCAGCCCCGCCCCACCCCTCGTTCGCTATATTTTTTGCATACCTCGTAATAGTAGTACATACCGATAAATTATCTCCTGATCACTCGTTTTATCACCAAACTCCTCAATAATGCGATCCAAGTCATTATTTTATTACTGTAACATCTCAAAAAGCTCTGCAAATGTCTGTGATATTCTACGAGCGCTGGATGCAGAAGCACCTATCTTGTTTGTTTATGTCCGTGTTATCTCTGTGGTGCCGGGGCTATGTGTATTGCTCAGATCCGCCCCCTTTTTTTTCGGCTTCTATCGGCTCCTATCAGTCTCACTCGGCCATTGAATGGTTTTATCGGCTTTTTCCGGAGAAAAAACGACTAGAGACCTGTGTTGTACGTCTTTTTGATGATGTCAGACAGGGTCCGACATTATACCGGAAAGGGAAAATTGTAATGTCGGACCAGGTCCGACATAGGACCGCAAAGGGTTAATTCTTTTTATTTATTTTTTTATTTTTTTATAAATGTAGTCGTTGCTAATTATTTTTATTATTTTCTCCCAATTTAGAATGGCCAATAATTTTTTAAGCTCAGCTCACCGCTACCACCCCTGCCATGACTCGGGAGGGCGAAGACGAACACACACTGTCCTCCGAAGCGTGTGCCGTCAGCCGACCGCTTTTTTTCAACTGCGGACTCACCATGCAGCCACCCAAGAGCTACAGCATCGGAGGACAATGCAGCTCGCGGGCAGCTTACACGCAAGCCCTCAGGCGCCCGGACAGACTATAGGGGTTGCTGGTGAGCTGAGGACACCCTGGCCGACCTAACCCTCCCTCCCCCAGGCGACGCTTGGACTATTGTGCGTCGCCCCCTGGAAGCTCCCGTCCACGGTCGGCTGTGGAATAGCCTGGACTCGAACTTGCGACGTCGAGACTATAGAGCACAACCTGCACTCCACGTGGAGCGCCTTTACTGGATGTGCCACTCGGGAGCCCCAGGGTTAATTTATTTGATAACATCTGATTTCACTCAGACCACATTGGGGCCTTCTTTCCTTGACTTCTTTTCTCACCTGGGAATGCATACTCTCATGTTGCGGTTTGTAGCAGAAAAAGAACACTCACTGCTTAACTCAATGATCTGTGTAACCCATATAAAGCTATAATTCGCAAGATCGCTGTTGAAGAACTATGAGTTCTCCTTTTTCCTTAACCACAAACCGCCCATCACCCATACTTGAAAAAGAAACCTGAAGTTTCTATCTTTTTTTAATGAATAATAATAGTCACCACCGGGTGGCGGTGTGTAACAAGTGTTGTATACCCAGTAGTTTTACCAATTACCATTAATGTATTCAAAATGTTTTGCAATAGCACATACAGAAATAAAAGTACTCCCTAGTCTTGCTGCAGTTACTAACAGCATGTAATTTAATAGATCAACTGCAAAACTGTATGGCTCAATAAGTCAGGATCTAATATAGAAAGAGTCCAACAATAAAAATAAAATGTGCGTGTCAAGGATGGAGACAGAAGCACCACACTTGCTCATAGGCTGAGCAATAGCTCGAGTCTGAGCCTATTCATCCTTTGATTTTAAAAGTGCAGGCATTATTTGTTGTGTGTTCAGCTCTGATATATATATATATATATATATATATATGCACACTACCGGTCAAAAGTTTTAGAACACCTCAATTTTTCCAGTTTTTATTGAAATTTACGCAGTTTAATGTCTCAATGTACTCTGAAATTAAAGCATAGAACAAATAAACAATTGGAGATAAAAAAGAAATCATGGAATCGTTTTGTTTAACAAAATTTAATCTAAATTTTTGGCTCATCAAAGTAGCCACCTTTTGCAGATATAACAGCCGAACACACTCGCGGCATTCTTTCTACAATGGAAATCAAATATTGTTCGGACAACAATATTTGATTTCCAACACTGTTGCAGAAGTTCCCACAAATGTGTTGCACTTGTAGGTTGCTTTGCTTTCACCCTTCTGTCCAGTTCATCCCAAACCAGCTCGATGGGGTTTAAGTCTGGAGACTGTGCTCGCCATTCCATGATTTGAAGCCTACCTTCTTGTTCTTTTCTTCTAAGGTAGTTCTGACATAGCCTGGAGGTATGTTTTGGGTCATTATCGTGCTGTAGGATGAACTCCTGACCAACTAGGCGTATACCAGAGGGTATTGCATGGCGCTGCAAAGTGCTGTGGTAGCAGTTTTGGTTCAGGGTGCCACTCACTCTGTGCAAGTCGCCGACTCTGGATCCAGCAAAAGAGCCCCATACCATCACGCTTCCTCCTCCATGTTTGACAGTTGGTGTCACACACCGAGGAACCATCCTTTCACCTACTCGACGGCGTACAAAAACCCTGCGATTTTTTGATTCATCGGTCCATTAGACCTTCTTCCAGTCTTTAGTAGTCCACTGGCGGTGCTTCATAGCCCAGGCAAGCCTCTTTTTCTTTTTTGCCATCTTAGCAATGGCTTTCTTACTGCCACTTGACCTGTCAAACCTGCAGCTCGAAGTTTTCTCTTCACAGTTGAAACTGAGACTTGCTTACTTCGACCAGTGTTAAGCTGTGCTTGAAGCTGTTGTCCTGTGAGCCGCCTATCACGCAAGCTGTTGACTCTCAGAAACTTGTCTTCTGATTCTGTTGTGGCTTTGGGTCTGCCAGACCTCTTCCTGTCAGAGTTTCCTCCAGTTTCCAAGTGCCTTTTGATGGTGTAGGAAACTGTACTCACTGACACCTTGGCTTTCTTTGCAATTTCTCTAAAGGAAAGACCTACACTTTTAAGGGTTATAATGGTCTGTCTGTCTTCCTTTGTTAATTGCCTTTTTCTCGCCATTATGAGAGCAATATACTACTTCCTGCAGTACAATACTGTCCAAATAATGCTTAAGAGGGTGTAGTAACACAGTCTGTTCCAACACTGCTTTTATACAGACAGAGGGTTTGTAAGTAATCAACAAAAGTTGGGACACGTGTAGGAATTGTTAGCACCAACTTTCAAGGCTTAATTTACTTCAATTGCTGCAGAACAGCTGTAAGTTGTTAACCCATTACTTGTTCCCTGAAAAAGGCCTTTTTGTATAACTCTGAAATGTACATTATTTTTCAGTTTTTGGTAACCTAAACTTTTTTTTTTAACCTCTGGCAGTTTACCGCTTACCTTTGTACCATTTCAGGTTATTCACTGGACTTGAACTGCTTAAATTTCAATAAAAACTGGAAAAATGGGGGTGTTCTAAAACTTTTGACCGGTAGCGTATATATATATATATATATATATATATATATATATATATATATATATATATATATATATATATATATATATATATATATATATATACAGTACTGTGCAAATGTTTTAGGCAGGTGTGAAAAAATGCTGTAAAGTAAGAATGCTTTCAAAAATAGACATGTTAATAGTTTATATTTATCAATTAACAAAATGCAAAGTGAGTGAACAGAAGAAAAATCTACATCAAATCAATATTTGGTGTGACCACCCTTTGCCTTCAAAACAGCATCAATTCTTCTAGGTACACTTGCACACAGTTTTTGAAGGAACTCGGCAGGTAGGTTGGCCCAAACATCTTGGAGAACTAACCACAGTTCTTCTGTGGATTTAGGCAGCCTCAGTTGCTTCTCTCTCTTCATGTATTCCCAGACAGACTCGATGATGTTGAGATCAGGGCTCTGTGGGGGCCATACCATCACTTCCAGGACTCCTTGTTCTTCTTTACGCTGAAGATAGTTCTTAATGACTTTCGCTGTGTGTTTGGGGTCGTTGTCATGCTGCAGAATAAATTTGGGGCCAATCAGATGCCTCCCTGATGGTATTGCATGATGGATAAGTATCTGCCTGTACTTCTCAGCATTGAGGAGACCATTAATTCTGACCAAATCCCCAACTCCATTTGCAGAAATGCAGCCCCAAACTTGCAAGGAACCTCCACCATGCTTCACTGTTACCTGCAGACACTCATTCGTGTACCGCTCTCCAGCCCTTCGGCGAACAAACTGCCTTCTGTCTACAGCCAAATATTTCAAATTTTGACTCATCAGTCCAGAGCACCTGCTGCCATTTTTCTGCACCCCAGTTCCTGTGTTTTCGTGCATAGTTGAGTCGCTTGGCCTTGTTTCCACGTCGGAGGTATGGCTTTTTGGCCGCAAGTCTTCCATGAAGGTCACTTCTGACCAGACTTCTCCGGACAGTAGATGGGTGTACCAGGGTCCCACTGCCAATTCTGAGCTGATGGAACTGCTGGACATCTTCCGATTGCGAAGGGAAGTAAGCATGATGTGTCTTTCATCTGCTGCAGTAAGTTTCCTTGGCCGACCACTGCGTCTACGGTCTTCAACGTTGCCTGTTTCTTTGTGCTTCTTCAAAAGAGCTTGGACAGCACATCTGGAAACCCCTGTCTGCCTTGAAATTTCTGCCTGGGAGAGACCTTGCTGATGCAGTATAAATACCTTGTGTCTTGTTGCTGTGCTCAGTCTTGCCATGGTGTATGACTTTTGACAGTAAACTGTCTTCAGCAACCTCACCTTGTTAGCTGAGTTTGGCTGTTCCTCACCCAGTTTTATTCCTCCTACACAGCTGTTTCTGTTTCAGTTAATGATTGTGTTTCAACCTACATATTGAATTGATGATCATTAGCACCTGTTTGGTATAATTGTTTAATCATACACCTGACTATATGCCTACAAAATCCCTGACTTTTTGCAAGTGTACCTAGAAGAATTGATGCTGTTTTGAAGGCAAAGGGTGGTCACACCAAATATGGATTTGATTTAGATTTTTCTTCTGTTCACTCACTTTGCATTTAGTTAATTGATAAATATAATCTATTAACATGTCTATTTTTGAAAGCATTCTTACTTTACAGCATTTTTTCACACCTGCCTAAAACTTTTGCACAGTACTGTATATATATATATATATATATATATATATATATATATATATATATATATATACTGTACTGCATATATAACCTGTATCAATGATGAGAGAAACAAGTTTAAGTTTTAGACATAAAACAGCTCCTTATCTTTAAAGAAAACCCTAAACGCATAAAGCATTTTAGAATTAAATCATTGTCAATCAAGTGTGCTGCTGCTTATGGCAGCACAAACTTGATCTCGTAAATCCCTATTCTCTCTTTGCATTGTTTTGCTTTACTCGTCAAGTCAAGACAACAGTTCTGTTGCATTCCTTTTCTTTTTTTTCAAAAGCAAAAAATAAAAAAAATGATTTCAAATTTACTTTAATTATAGCCGAATTTAAAATAACCACACTTGCAATATAATAGTCCTTGCTTTCATTACTGTTCCAATTAGTATTACCAATTTGTAATTTAAAGCTTACTACCAATTCATGCAATCAAAACAAAATAAAACCATGTCTGGCTTAACTTATAATCATTACAGAATTACCAGTACACTTCGATTACACATCTAAGTTCTCCTTAATTTGTTTTTAACAGAATTACATTTATGTATATTATATCTAGATGTACATAGTGTAATGTTTACTCTCGTCCTCTGAATGAAAGCCATATTACTTCTATGCAGACAGGTTAAAGACTAATAGCGAGAACATCATGGCAGTCTAAAATGCATGCAACATCCCTTTTGCTGCCTTCCAGTGTCCTTTTACCTAAAATAACAAACCCTCTATTTTTCATGTAATCTGTAATCCAAATACGTATTCATGATTTATAGGTGACTTTTAAATTCACCTGTATCTTAAAAACATAAAACTCACACACAAACAAACACACACAACAGTCTGTGATGTCACTGCTAGCACACTTAATTCACACACAAACATTCAATCTCGAAAATATTTTTAATAAAATATTCCTGGGCCTACTTATCTTAGTTTGTTACAGATAAACATTTTCCTCTCTCTAAAAGTTTTCCATTAGCACAGCCAGTTTTACAAACAGCGCTCTTTCTCACTTTCTCTCTCTGTGCAGCCTGTTGCGTGCTGGCTCCACCCATCTCTATCAAACAAGAAAATGTAAATAAATAAACATGTGAACAAACATTGGTTTACAACAAAGCTATTTGTAAAACTGAAATGATAGCAATACATTTTTAACTTTTCAACAGCAATCGGTTTATTATCAGATAAGCAAAAGCAACTGAACAACGTAGATAAATAAACTTAGAAAAAAAAACATTTTACAGAAGCGCACAGCACAAGAAGTTATAAAAAAAAGTCTAATTTATTTTTCTTTTTTTCGATAAAAGGGTATTCCTTTACCTTGAGTCTAAGGCTGTTCACAATCAACACAGATAATGCACTTCTCCACAAGGAACAGCTGTCCGAAGTTTTATTTTTACTGCACTTGCCAACCTGGCATTAGTGTCTCTTGCGGCTCTCAGTGGGGTTGCCAGTTTCAGCTGTGGGTACACGCTTGGTAGTCTCCCTCTGTTCCAAATGCTTCTTGCAAAGTTCCTGTGCTAACTGTAAAATATATATTATCTCCTTGGTAAGTTCTTCTCCGTGCATTCTTTGTAAAGTACCCGGGAGTTGATGGCTGCTAGGTCCAATACATTGTAAAACACCTGAACAGACCACCGTCGGGGGCCAGCTTTCACTGAATACTTCCGTGCCATTGATCCAAAATATCAACTCCATATTTTGTTGCGTTGTAAAACTCCACAGTCTCTGGTATTTATTTTCACTAGTCCCGATGCTAATTGACTGACCAAAGCAGCGCAGGTGGCAAGCAGGCGTCAGCCTTCAAAAGGCTGATTGAAAACAATAGACTGTCAGTCATTCACTCAGGCAGAGAGTAGAGACTAATCTGATTACAGCTAAACACATTGCGGACTGGTAAATAAAAATAATAAAGTAGAATACTGTTCTATATAATCAAAATACAATTGTTTTCTGTGTGGCCGTCAATGTGACTGCTCCCGGGCTTTTAGGTAAAATGTAATATATATCCTTTATTTCTGCACTCCCGCGTTTCATGCTTTGTGAAAATATTTAATAGATACGACTGGAGAAAATTACATTTAAAAACCCAAAACCGCCAAAATGACCGCCGCGGGCTTCTAGTGTTAAACCTTGTATCAGAAAGACAGAATGTTCCCCCTATTTATCAACGTAGTCCTTATTAACTATCACCTAACTTACCACAACTATGAAAACTACCAACTTCCCTTTTAAGCCAGACAGCAATTATGCATCAAAGCCTAATGTCTTTCCTCTAATGATAATTATTCAGTAAGGAAGCGTCGGTCTATCTCCATGTTATGTTTTATATTCTTGTGCTACTGTTTTAGTTCAAAGCGTGCAATATTTCAACAAATATCACAATACAAAAACTGGTCTAATTTACTTTATTTGGCTTGACTTTCTTTTTCCCTACATTTGGATTGAATTAGTAAAAAGTCTGTATCTTTTTCGCACATTATTTTAAACGTGTAGTGCATAAGTGGACTTAGCTGGAGCTTATCGTTTAATTACTCCTTATCCATTCAGTTTGGTCTGAATGGTTGGGCAGCAGTGTAGAGTAGTGGTTAGGGCTCTGGACACTTGACCGGCGGGTTGTGGATTCAATCCCAGGTGGGGGACACTGCTGCTGTACCCTTGATCAAGGTACTTTACCTAGATTGCTCCAGTAAAAATCCAACTGTATAAATGGATAATTGTATGTAAAAAATAATGTGATATCTTGTAATTGTAAGTCACCCTGGATAAGGGCGCCTGCTAAGAAATAAATAATAATAATAATAATGATTAATAAAAAGTCTTATCTTTCAATTGCCTTTAACCCTTTGCAGTCCATTTATTAACTGCGCGTCAGGCACGCCAGGTCTAATTAATTTTCACACGCGCAGTTAATTTTATACACGCTGTTTAAAAGTATTTTTTTTCACAGTCAAACGGGTTTAAATGGCCCTGCATATCAACAAAGCACTCACTATGCATCTCCAGCCCCGCCCCACCCTTTTGTTTGCTATAGCGTTCACCTATGTAAGAAATAAATAATAATAATAATAATAATAACAATAATAATAGTCGTACATACCGATCGATCATCTCCGGATCACTCGTTTTATCACCAATCTCCTTAATAATGCGATCAAAGTCATTATTTTATTATTATAACATCTGAAAAAAGCTCTGCAAATGTCCATGATAGTCTCTGTACGCTGACGCACTCAGCCAGCTTGTTTACTATGAACGCCCCATTATCTGATACCTGATACCATGTATGACTATTCATGAGATACGCTTTTTTTTTTTTTTTTTTTTTTTCCCCCGACTTGTCTCGGCTCCTGTCGCTCCCACTCGGCAATTGAATGGTTTTCTCGGCTTTTTCCGGAGAAAAAACGTCTAAACACCTGTTTATTGTGTTGCTATAATGATGTCGGACCCAGTCCGACAAAGGACCTGTGAGGAATAATTGCAATGTCGGACCCAGTCCGACAATGGACCGCAAAGGGTTAATGGAACTCAGACTTGATAGTATCAGAAAGGCAAGTCAAGTCAAACACACTATAATTTCCCTATACGCTGTCACTTTCACTCACAATGGAATGTATGAAGATCTGTACTACTCAAGAGATGCTGAAATAGCCCTGTAAGACCATAAGGGGAATCCCCAGTTAATACACAATTGCCAGATTCAAACTGCCTCGTTATCTCTGCTTAAGTCAGAGCCCATCTGTGGTCTGGAGCCAATACCCACTTCCTCTCTTATCACAGAATGCCTTGTTACCTCTACCTAGTATAGCAAACTGATATTTTACTCACCCAGTCAACCCATCTGTTTCTAGGAAAGGGACTATTTTGCCTTTTCTTCTTCTGCCTTTTCCCTCCGAAAGAGTCTTTGGGTCGGGGTTCAACATCTCCTGGCTGGCTCGCCAATTGTAAGGTTTGTTTTCTTCTCAAAATAATCAATGAGTATTCTTCAGATAAAATCAATCAAAAAGTGTTTATTCAGGAATAATAATACAAACAGGAGCAAAGCAAATCAAACGTGATACAACAGTGATCACACACACACACAGGTGTCAGCTGATGGTATTCTGAGCTGCCATGGTACAGAGATGGTATGTCTGAGCAGATATCAGTGTAGATGTTAGTTCTGAGCTGAGCTGTTATGGCATCAGAGATGTTCGTTTTTTTCTGAGCCAGCATAACACAGAGATGTTAGTTTCTGAACAAAGAAATTACTTCGTACAGTACAGATATACAGCTAGCTTACATAATTAGAACCAAAGTCATTGTATTTATCTTGCTCTTAACCCTTTGCGGTAGGTCCGACATTGCAATTATTCCTATCCGGTCCAATGTCGGAAATTGTCCGACATCATCAAAAAGACGCAAAAAAGCAGGTTTCTAGACGTTTTTTCTCCGGAAAAAGAGGAGAAAACCATTCAATGGCCGAGTGGGAGCGACAGGATAGTCTTTAAAAATAAATGTAAAAACAATAAACATTGCACTGATACACTTCTTAAATTGGTGATGAATAAAAAATAATATTTGTGTATTTCATAATTTTATTGGATGCAGAGCTCCAGAAATAAGATGTGATATACTATACAGGACGTCATGGTGTTTGAAGTTCTGCGCTGGTGATGACCTCATAATCACAAGGAATAGAAAAAGAACATGTATGATAAAAATAACAAAACCACCAAAGACAGCATTAACCCACTAGATGATTTCAAAATAAGCCAAATTTGGCTGGAAAACCACCAATCTGGCAGCACTGGTCAAGGGGGAGTAGCCTAAAAGTCACATGCGAGACGCATGCATTACCTATTAAATGTTACCTCAAGTTCAATGTACAAATAAAACATGAATTTGTATAATTTGTTTTAGGCAAATCAATATTGTAATTGGCGTTCCGGTACTTTAATATATAGGACTACACCGCTGTATGTAAGATTGGTGGTACCGTCAGCATATTTTACTTCAGCCATAAACAATATGCTGCAATGTTTGACGCTATACAGCCATCCTTTTTAGATTTTTTTTATTAGGACATTATTCCACACATGTGACTTTGCTTTGCAGAATTTAAGCAGTTCAATATCTCTGTGTGCTTCTGCCATATTTTCTTTTGTATTAGCACTGCTCGCATTACGAGTTCTCACGGGAAGTGATTATCTCATGAGATAACCGCCGACATTTTCCAGTTTCCCTGAATCAGTTGAACCAAAAATGTTGGTATTGTTGTTCAAATACCGGTTATTGTATTGTCTGATGAATATTGCAATATACCGGTATATTGGTATTATCGCACACCCCTAGTATTTCAGACCACATACCAAGCTACAAAGCTACAAGATCAGGGCAATACATAGGCAACAGTTTCAAAAGACTTACATAATCAGTGGGTGGGAGCTCATTTGCATGTTGTTAGCTTCAGATTTAGCTGGCAAACTAAATTTATTTTTTTAGATTTAATTAGTCAACGATAATGTTTTTCATATGTATCTGTTAGGTAAATGTTGACTTGCCAAGTGTAAAAAAAAAAATGATTTAGGTTACATTTATTTTTTCACAGACTTATTTGTTAGAAATGTTAGCTAAATGTTGACTCACCAAGTTTAAAAAAAAAAAAGATTTATCGACTAAATTGATTTTAAATGTTGAATTTGTGATACACATTTTCAAGATTTATAAATTATATCTGAAAGTACACATTTTTAAGAATGTGTTTGTTAACATATATGTATTTAGCTAAATGTGGACTCTTGTTGTGGTGAAATCTAGGAAGAAATACACGATTTACTTTAAATCTGGTAAAAAAAAAAAAACACCTGTTAAAATATAAAGTTAAGTTCTAACGTTTTAATATGTGTGACAGCAGGGTGGGGCAGAAGGGGGTTGGGGTAACAAAATGTGTGCTAAGAGAAGGGGGCAGCATATAAAAAGTTTGCCCATCACTGCTCTAGAGTCCCAACATATAAAGAGTGATTTTATACATTTAACATATAATTTTATGACCCAGGGCCCGAAGGGGATGTTATCAGGTGTAACTTGAATGAAGAGGCACAGCCCAAAAAAAAAAGGTTTGGTTTGAGGAATCTCTTCAACACCCTTTGCGGAGGAGTAATGGGAAAAGTCATAAAGCTATTACTGTTTCTAATCACTGAGAAGAGACTGGTTTTTTTTTTTTTCTGCAGCATGTACAGTCCTGTTCCAGATGGGAGTTATGACACAGATTAGACTTCAGGCAACAGTTAGTGTATTAAGTATATACAGATACTGTTTCCTAAAGCTTGCTTTGTGTGAACACAATCAGAAACAGGCAACAGTAGAGTATTAGGTATACACAATGGGAATACCCACATGTGCAAAACTGACAGTGGTCATAACATCCCTGAACTAAGCCCTGCCAACATTTCCTTAAAAGGCATTAACAGTCCTGCTCTGTTCTTTTGGGTACTTTTTTTGTTTTTAATCATTTATCCATTTTAATGAAATACAATAGTGGTTTGTCGCTTTCAAAAATGCATTTATACATGTATTTATATGCTATGCATGATTTAATAAAAAAAAATACATTTCAAGTTACTTTGTTTTACTTTTGGGTCAACAACCACATTTTTCGTGTTTTTTACCTTTTTATTAGAATGTAATAGGCATTTAATGATCAGAAGAGAAAACCAGGGAATCAGAAATAAACAACTCAAACATATGATTTAGGAGCTTGTCATGAAAGAACAGGTGACTGTTAATGCAGGTTTTGATTAATAGATCAAATCAAGCCAAAACTTTCCTTTTTGGCAATAGTGTTCTGTCTTTGTGGTATGCAGTCATGTTAAAATTGAGCTTAAAACTGAAATATAGTGGTCCCTTTTGTATAATTCTGAGCGACTTGACTGTGTTACAAGAAATATTTTCCTTTATTGCCACTTAAACCAACTTGCTGTACTAAGTCATGTTGGGGTAGCTCTGTTTCTTTAAAACTATTGATGGATGTTGACGAGTCTTCATGAGTTTTTAAGCATGATTCCTTTGCAATGCATAAAGGTTAGCAGGTAACATAACTGGCTCATTCCTTGCATTTACTTTGATAAGTGAGTAAAATTAGAATCCAGGAGGTTGCATGATTAGATCTGGGATTTAGCTTATGGATCTATGAAGAAGAATGTCTCAATATGCTTTAAGCAAACATATTTAAAATATATTGTCACAAAGTCATAATATTCATAACATCAGACACTCATCCTACAATTACATATGAAAAGTAGACAAATCAAAATCTAAAACAAAATGGCCAAAATGGTTTAATAGATATTAATGGTTTAAAAAAAATATTCAGCGAAAAAAGGCACTTTACAGAGCTTTTAAAAGGGACCAAGAACAAAGTACACAGAAAGAGAACTTGGGACTGCAAACACAAGTCAAAAAGGAAGTTAGAAAGCCCAAGAAAGACACTGAGCATTGCTAAGGGGGCTAAAACCAATTCCAAAAGGTTTTTCCAATATTATAACAGCAAGAGAACATTCAAGGAGGAGGTAAAATGTCTAAGAGACACAAATGGCAAAATCATAGACAAAGAGAAAAAAATAGTAAATATATTAAATGATTACTTTTCACAAGTTTTTACAAAGGAGGATACGGAAAACATGCCCCACATGTCGACCTGTTCCTATCCAGTTTTAAATAACTTTAGCATAACAGAGGTAGACGTCTTAAAGGGACTAGGAGCTCTTAAAATAAACAAATCCCCTGGGCCGGATGAGATCCTCCCAATAGTACTCAAAGAAATGAAAGAAGTTATTTACAAACCACTAACTAAGATCATGCAACAGTCTCTTGAAACAGGGGTTGTACCAACAGACTGGAGAATTGCAAACGTAATACCAATCCACAAAAAGGGAGACAAAACCGAACCAGGTAACTACAGACCAATAAGCCTGACTTCTATTATATGTAAACTTATGGAAACTATAATAAGATCCAAAATGGAAAATGACCTATATGGTAACAGTCAGCATGGTTTTAGGAAAGGGAGATCGTGTCTAACTGACCTGCTTGATTTTTTTGAGGATGCAACATCGACAATGGATAATTGCAAAGCATATGACATGGTTTATTTAGGTTTCCATAAAGCTTTTGACAAAGTCTTGCATAAAAGATTAATTCTCAGATTGAGGGATTCACAAAGTAGTAACAAAAATACAAAATAAACCGGCACAAGGGCCAAACAAAAAGGTTCAAAACACAAAATACAAACAAAATGAAACTTACAAAAGAATAAAGCTTCCAGGCTGGGTGTTGCCTTCACTGGATTGCAAAAACAAAAAACCACAGCACACACAGAAAAACACAGTGGCTTCCTCTTCTTCTAGAACTCTCCTCCCTAAATGGAAGGCTGAGGCCTCCTTTTATGCCAGGTGGCTGATACCTTAATGGAATAATTAATTGGTGGATTGCTCCCACCTGAAGCAATCAACCTGGGCAGGGAGGAGAATTTAACTCCATCCCTGCCAGTATTTCTAAGGGCAGAGCCCTGCTCTGCCACATACTGATTAAAGGAGAAAACTAAAAATGGAGCGAGGTAACCAGAGGAGTACCACAGAGATCAGTATTACGTCCTCTGCTATTCCTAATCTACATTAATGACTTAGATTCTAGTAGTGTAAGTAAACCAGTTAAATTTGCAGACGACACAAAAGCAGGAGGAGTGGCAAACACTGTTGCAGCAGCAAAGGTCATTCAAAATGATCTAGACAGCATTCAGAACTGGGCAGACACATGGCAAATGACATTTAATAGAGAAAAGTGTAAGGTACTGCACGCAGGCAATAAAAATGTCCATTATAAATACCATATGGGAGATACTGAAAAAGATCTATGAAAAAGACCTAGGAGTGTATGTTGACTCAGAAATATCTTCATCTAGACAATGTGTTGGAAGCTAGAAAAAAGGACAACAAAATGCACAGATATATAGTGAAAAGTGTTGAATTTAAATCAAGGGAAGTAATGTTAAAAGTTTACAATGCATTAGTAAGACCTCATCTAGAACATTCTGGTCACCTCGCTACAGAAAGGATATTGCTGCAAAGAAAGAGTGCAAAGATGAGCGACCATAATTATTCCAGGGTTAAAAGGCATGCCATATGCAGACAGGCTTAAAGAATTGAATCTATTCAGTCTTGAACAAAGCAGACTACGCGGCGATCTAATTCAAGCATTGAAAATTCTAAAAAGTATCGACAATGTTGACCCAAGGGACTTTTTTGACCTGAAAAAAGAAACAAGGACCAGGGGTCACAAATGGAGATTAGATAAAGGGGCATTCAGAACAGAAAATAGACGGCACTTTTTTACACAGAGAATTGTGGGAGTCTGGAACCAACTCCCCAGTAATGTTGTTGAAGATGACACCCTGGGATCCTTCAAGAAGCTGCTTGATGAGATTCTGGGATCAATAAGCTACTAACAACCTCTCATTTCTAAAAAGACAGAAAAAAAAATCATACAGTAGTTAATTACTTTAGAATTATAGACGCTGATTATAAAGTGTTGCCAAAACTATATTCCAGGACAGGAGTCAAATTTTAAAATCCAGAAAAAAGTCTTCAAAATGAAGACATGTTTTATTGTGGGTCAGAAGAAAATGTGTTGTAGCCATCAACAGAATTATAGGTAGGTAAAACAAGTTTTTTTTTTTTTTTTTTTTTACATTATCTTTTAAATACATTCCTTCCTTCCTGGTCCAACAGTTATTTACCCGTATGCAACCCTATCCTCACAATGTTTATAGTGCATCATTAACCTCTATCCTTCATACATGTACAAAGACAAAACAGCTGCTATATTAGTTTCCATGGGGGAAATGTAAATACTGATAAATAACAATCTTCTTCTCACTACAAACCACAAGCCAAAAAGAGAGACTGTAATGTAAACAAAAAATATATATTTACACATAATTATATTTACACATAATGTAAGTCTTCAGTCTGTTCTGTGAATTACAGGCAACCCTGTGGTATTGCTGCCAACATATTTAGTGCTAACCAAGGCTTTTAAATTAGTTTCTTACCTCTTGTTTGCACAAGAAGCACGATCATTCATCGTCTTAACGCTATGCTGAAAATCGTTTTGTTTTCTGTTTTCCGTTCATCCTGATACCAATCACTTCCTGTGTCAATTAACATGATCTGGTCAAATGTCTTCACTCTGGTAGAGCAATTGAGTCTGACACCGGAAATACAAGTGTAACTTGGAAGAGCAGTCCAAGTTTTTGTTCATCTGAAAGGCGATAGTGATAACATCAGATGAAGAAAGATTGATATCATCACTCTGTTACCCTGCTTGTACTCTAATAGTTTTTGGTGATTCCAGAGAAGAACTTCTATTTTGATGAATTGCAGGAGGGAAAGGGTTAAAAGTCATCATTATTGCATGTTAAGTCACACAATTATTAGCTGATTATAGACCTCTTGGTGTGGGCAGCAATAAATAATTATCTGCTTGTCAGCCTCATTTCGCCTAAATATCTCATAGCTGATTAAAGAAAATAAATGAAACTCAAAAATATGTTTTCCTCCCACCCACCCACAAAGCCTCCCAGCAATTCAGCAGCACAGAGGCAAACTCTGCACCTAGTTTGTGGCAACACAAGTTTGCATTTTGAATCCCAGCAGGTGTATCTCCTCCAGCAATATCTAGTACAAGCTGCCAAGAAGAAGGTTTCCCATGCTTGGCCTAGACATGCTGCCCCAAGATATTTATTTTAGACCCACAACAACACAAACTGATACTGCAGAAGAACGTTATTGCAGAAAGCATCTGAAATAAAAAAAATCTACAGTATATCCACTCAACCATATTATTTAACAGTTTTTAAAATAATTTTTATTGGACATCAAATTGTTAACTTTAAATAACATTAATATATATTTTTTTTATCCTACACCTACAGCCAGAGATGATTTATTTTGCTTAAATCGGTGACCAGCGTGTAAAGGGAAAAAAAGATTATGTTATAAACCACTGGACTGCAGAGTTTCACCCATTTCCATTGGCCAATACCACTGTATTTCAAGCAGGAAAGGCTCAATGCAGGTATTGATTTTCAAGAAGGATACACAGAAAGTATGATGGCTCTGCGTAGGTAATGCAAAAATAAACAATTTATATGTAAAGCTATAACCAACTGGACTTCGTCCTTCAGTGGCTTTTCTGTTCCCTCTCTCAGTGTTTATTTTTTCTTGACCCCATTAGATTCATCAAAAAAATCCTAATTAAATCAATTTTAATTCCAGGTTGTAACACTACAAAATGTGGAAAAGTCCAAGGGGGGTGAATACTTATGCAAGGCACTGTATCTGAGAAATACAGATAGCCCCGGCACCACAGAGATAACACAGACATAAACAAACAAGACAGCTGCTTCTGCATCCAGCGCTCAAAGAATATCACAGACATTTGCAGAGCTTTTTGAGATGTTATAGTAATAAAATAATGACTTGGATTGCATTATTGAGGAGTTTGGTGATAAAACGAGTGATCAGGAGATGATTTATCGGTATGCACTGCTATGAAGAGTTATGTGAAAAATACAGCGAACAAGGGGTGAGGCGTGGCTGGAGATGCAGTACTGAGTGTCCTGTTGATATGCAGTGCCTTTTAAACCTGTTTTACTGTGAAAGAAATACTTTCAAACGACGCGTCTAAAATAAACTGTGCGTGTGAAAATAAATTGGACCTGACGCGCTGAATAAATGGACTGCTAAGGGTTAATTATCTTAACAGTGGTGGATCTTAATACCACCACCCTAACATTTATTATGAACCAGATTTTCATCCAGTGTTTCATTTCAATTCAATTCAATTCAAACCTTTATTTAACCAGGTAAAGACACTGAGAACAAGTTCTCGTTTAAAATGCCAACCTGGCCAAGAGGCAACATAAATACAACAAACAACAATACATAGACAGTGAGAGACATTACAGCAATACAAAATCAAATAATTTTTTTTTTTTTAAAAACCTAATAAAATCAGTGTTTTCTCTGACAAGCACATGAAACAGGGAAAAGAGCTTCAAGTCTAGAAAAGAAAGCACCCTCTGAGATAAAACCAGGGAGTTTAAGCCTTGATTGTAACTCATTCCAATCATGAGAAGCTGAATATTGGAATGAGTTATGCCCAACAGCAGTAAAAACACGAGGGACAATTAAACTAATCAAATTGCTGAATCGAAGGTTGTAATAGGAGACCGATATAGTCAACAATTCTCTTAAATAGAGGGGTGATTTCCCGATTAGGGTTTTATAAATGAGTCTGTACCAATGACATAACTGACGTGTTTGAAGTGAAAGCCAGCCAACCAAAGTGTAGAGATCACAGTGATGAGAGCGGTAGGGAGCACCAGTGACAAATCTTATTATAGAGTGATATAAAGCATCAAGCTTCCTAATGGTAACATTAGAAGCAGCTTTATCAATGACATCTCCATAATCTAAAATGCGTAGTACAGACATCTGTACCAATAAGTACATTTGATTGGTGTTAATCAGAAAAAACATGTTTCTTTGACATGGTATAACATACATTGGAGAGTTAATTTTGAAAACTCAAGTCCACAAGGTTTTAATTACAACAATAAGCATATAATGTTTATTTATTTTTTTAATTTCTAAATTTAGTCATCGCCAGTGGTTTTTACCCTGGTTTTTTCCCCAATTTGGAACGCCCAATTATTGTTTGTATCCCAGTTCACCGGCTGCAACCCCCTGGCGACTCAGGAAACGGAGGCTGAAACATGCATCCTCCGATCCGTCATTTTCCGCACTGCGGCTCCACAGCAAAGACATCAGACCTATAGTGCCGGAGGACAACACAGATCAGCCACAGGGGGGCGCTGGTGCGCGGTGAACGGTGGATTCCCCTGCAGACCTAATCCCTCCCTACCCGGGCGACGCTCGGCCAATTGTGCACCGCCCCCTAGGAACCACCAGTCACGGTTGGCAATGACATAGCCTGGATTTGAACCTGCGATCTCCAGGCTATAGGGTGCATCCTACACTCCACATGGAGCGCCTTTACTGGATGCGTCACTCGGGAGCCCAGCATATAATGTTTATTAAAAAACAATTACAACACCTGCGTAGCAGTGGTTATTTAATATGATTCAGTATTAATGTAGTGCCACTGAATTTGAACTGGCTAAGTGGAGGGTCTTGCTGGAGAGTGTGTGGTTTTGAATGCTTGGTTATGGTTGGCTAGTGGTCTGTTTTGAGTCTAATTGAAAGTGTGTGTGATTTTAGGTATACATCGTGTGGTTTCATGTTGGTTGAATTTAGGGTTAGGTTTAGGTTTTGGGTCAGTCATATATTACGAGCTGATCAGAATTACAATTTGAGAACTGAGCACAACCCCACACCATGTTTTACAATGCGACAATGTTAATCTTAGCATTATATGGGCAATGTTTGAAATTGACATACAGTATTTTAAAAGTTGTGTTACGATTGTAAGTCGCCCTGGATAAGGGCGTCTGCTAAGAAATAAATAATAATAATAATAATAATAATAAAGAAGAACTTGGTTCTTGTCAAAATGTTTGCCTAGTTTTAGAAAACAAGCTACTGTATGTCTTAGATTTAAAAAAAGTAAGACAAACAAGAGAGAAATTTAAAATCTACTGTTTTACGTGATTGAATAGGGCTTGGTAAAGTTGTATTGATTAAAGCCTCTGTGACTAGCAACAGGAAACTCTTATTGTTCCCCAAAAAAGCTTTTTATTTTGTATATACCTGGAGAACTGCTAATCCAGTATTTATGCAACCTGATATTAGCATTATTTTTGTTTTTGAGAATATCAGATTCTGAGGATATAGTAGGGTGTCTGTCTGTCTAATTCTGTCCATCTTGAGAAACTTGGTATAAACTTTATTTAGCATAAACTAGTAAGAGTAATACATTCTGAAGACACGTGGATATGGCTGTCATGAAACATGGTATTAACTTTATTTAATTTAAGTTATTGAAAATTGTGATCCAACATGTTATTGCCATTTATTTTTCTATACTTCTGTTGATATACTGGTCTGTCTTGGTCCTCAATCTTTTCATCATACTGACCGCTTTAATTTGGAATTTACATAAGAACATAAGAAAGTTTACAAACGAGATGAGGCAATTTGGCCCATCTTGCTAGTTTGGTTGTTTAGTAGCTTATTGATCCCAGAATCTCATCAAGCAGCTTCTTGAAGGATCCCAGGGTGTCAGCTTCACGAGATGGACGTGACTTGTAGAGCCAGATAGAGCCCTGTCCAAAATGTGACTAGAAGATTCTATTCAAATGTTGAGTCAGGGCTTATATTTGTTTATTTATTATTAGATCGGGGTCTCCCCCTCCGCCCCTGTGCAGTGTATTTTGTATTTGTTTTGTTTGATTTTATTTATGTATTTATATGACGGCGAAGCGCCATATGTTTTGTTATTATTTATTGTAAATATGACGGCAAAGCGCCACAGGGTTTGTTTATTGTTTTATTTAAAGTGTGTTCTGGCAGAGGCGAGAGTGGGTATTCGTCCTCTACCAGGAATAATTAATAAACTCGTGCAGATTGTGGCCACGGTATAAAAAGCCTGCAGCTCTCCAGGTCGTGGGTGGGTGTTAGAGTGGAGAGAGCGGCGAGAGAGAGTGAAAGCGAAACTGAAAGGAAAACATAGGAACAGTGAAGGCAATCTGCCCAGCCTGACCTGTGTTGTTTTATTTATTTTGTGTTTGTGATTATTTTTGTTTACTGCTTTATTTTTGCTTTGTGAGCACAGTCTTTTTGTTTAAACCTTTGATTTATTTTTGTTATTTGAAAATAAAACGGCGCGCCGCGTCATTTACTTTAAACTGCAGTGCCTGGTGTCAGAGTTCTTCCTTCCTGCTTCTGCCGTGACGTCACCCTGTCACATTGCTACATAAATTGATTTAAATATTTTCTGTTCGTTTAAAAAAAAAAAACATGATGAATACAGTACTTTATAGTCTTCAGCATTGTAAATCATATTTTGTATGTCTAAGTGTTGTGATTCGCAACAGGAAACATCCTCTTTAAACACCCCATAATCCCCACTGTTAGCTGCAGTAATTCAGTTTGAAGTACATCCTTTTGTTACTATTAGTGTTGCTTAGCAACAGCATTGCATTACAACATCGCCTTTTTTAATCAGCTGAGTAAACTATTTACACTGAGATAGATATTCAATGGGTAATCTCCTGTTGTAAAACACTCCACTCACCAAGTCATGAACTGAAGTTACTTTCTTGACTAGGGTGAGGAGGAACTGGTCAACGAAGATCAAAAGCTTCCGACATTCCAGTTGCGTAACTGAATGCAAGTAAGATCTACTGTAGTGTGTGGGGAAAGAATGATTGCCACGCACAGCTAACCTACTCACCTGCTGCTCATGGTGGTGCCTCCATGTCAAGCAGCATGGTTTGTAGCTCTGAAGAAACCTCAGGGATGCCGTGACAGTATGAAATCCTCTGCCAGCCTGCTCCAAGAAGACTGACTGGATTTGAAAGCACTGCTTTATACTACTGGCTCAAGAATTTTAAGCATGGAATTACTTTTCAAACACCCAATTGTTGCAGCTCTGATGAGGACACCTTTGTTTGGCATTTGACTTTTTATGTTTATTTCATTTTTTAATAGAACAATAGAAGTGTCAAGATAAAGGTCTAAGTTCGTCCACAATTTAATTTACAGCATATTGGCAGGGGGATTAAATACTTCATCTGAATGAATGAGAATAAAAGACTGAAAAACCAAAAGATTCACACCACAACAAAGAAGGGAAAAGTGACTGTTGAAATACTGTCAAGTGTTGCATCTGTATCCATTAGCAATGCTTGAAACGATGATCCTTCCTTTCACAGTTGCATCTCGACAGACAACTGACTAACTGTTTTGTGTGACATTTCCACATTATGTGACTACTCAAGGTCCCTATACTGCCACTCCTAATACAGCAGATTGCATTGACCACCTCAAATTGGCCCCTCCTCATCCCTTTACCTTTGGTACCCCTGTGCACCCTCCAGCATCAGGAATCGCCTGTTTCCTTTACTGCATTCAAGTCCCATTGTAAGAAGCACACACCACCATTAATCTGTACAAAATTACTGTGGTAAGGATAGCATCACAGCCCAGGCTGGTGAATGTCAGAACTAAATAAAACACATTAACAAACAAAATGGCACAAGGGCTAAAACAAAAGGTCTACAAAAACTCATGCACAATAGAAATAGGACAACAACACGAACATCCACCAAGACCGACATTAACACTCAATTTTCGGCTCCAGCCACATTCCCACATGATTTTGCAAGGAGGAATTTAACCCCTTCCCTGCCACCCAATATTTTCCATACACACACACACACACGGGCACCAGCAGGGCTTTCACTCTGCCAAACAACCACAGCTACATGCAGGACGCATTGCAGATTGAGGACATTTTTTGACAGTCAAAACTGGTCGGAAGTCAAGGGGTTAAAATAAAAACTCTAGCAGACTACTCTGAGGCAGCTGTAATCTGAGAACCAAAAAAAAAAAAAAAGGAAAATGCCTCGCTTTCAGACTGTTCTAGAACGTGAGAGACGGCATCTTTAATGCTTCAGTAAGCAACTCTACATTTAGTCCATGAAGATGTCCAGTAAACGTTATTACCACAAAACAGATTTCTGTAATTTTAGTGCTAAACTGTCAAAGACCTAACTTCCCTAGCAGGTCTGATTCAGTCCCAAAAAATGTAATAAATGCTGAATCACACTTCCTTCTGGAAATGACAATGCTTCCTCATCAAACTGATCTAATTTTCTTTCTTTAAAGTTATAGGCGAGGAGTAAAGTTTTAATTGCATGTTAAATATTTTCCATGGCAGGTTGGCACATATATGCTTCATAGAATGAAAAAGCTACCATGAGTCAACAGATGACAAACTGAAAATTAAAACCAGGAGGCAAAGAAAAACAACATATAGAACAGAATCACTTAGATGTTGTCTTAGTGCTTCCTCTGGTTTCCAAGAACGGATGTATATTACTTACTGTGGAAATGGAAATTGTATATACATTTGAATAAATGTGGAAAGGAACATTTGTCTACATTCCAAAGCAGTAACGTTTCAAGTAAAACCAGCCTGGTAATGTTGTGTTCACCTATTTTATATTCAGTTTATCCTCCTCAATCCTCAGTTAAATTGATATTGGGATTTTCATTTTAAGTGTAGTCATCACACGTTCCAGGTCAAGGCATCAGAAAAATCTACCATGCTATGCACAGTTAATAAATTATCCCAACATCCATTTTTTGATTACTACAGGGGCTAAGGTCAGGTTATATATTTAGTGTTTCTACATAAACAAGCAAATTGCATTACAGGTGTGCAAAGCATATCTAATTACATCTTCATACTGTTTGCTTACAGCTACTCGCATTTCCTTTTTGTCATACATACTGGCTCAATTCTTCATAGAACTGCTTGTCTTCTAGTAACATAGAAAGCTGGTACTAAGGTAGCAAGCTTGTGAATACATGATGGGAACACATGTACTGTAGATCAATCAGCGACTAGGAACCGGACAAGCATAGATGGGCCGAATGGGTTCTCATGGTAACGCACAAATGCCACAACCGATACAGGTAAGTTTTTATTAGAAAATGATTTCATACTGTCAGCCAATCAGTATCTATCAGACAATAAGCTTGCTGTGACATCACCATAGCAGCGGTGATTCAAATCAATTCACATAAGTTTTTTTTCATTCGTAAGCCTGTCTGTGTCTGACTGGTTTTCACCTACTGTCCATGTTTCAACAACTTCAAGCAGCTTAAACTCCATGGACTGCTCGCTGTATTGTACTAGCGAGGCTATCATAGGACACATAATTCCCGTCTCAGTCAACAAGCCTTTATCGACTTGCACCATCGCCTAATTAGAGCAATGTAGTAACTACACTGTACTGTAATCAGTCTGTAATAGACAGTTCCAGAAAGTAACAGATGTGACGAGAGATAACATTTTCTATTTACATATCATTTGTAAGTGTTATGACATGAAACTATGAAATAATTTAAATCTAAACAAATCTCAAGGCAGCTGTTTTGAAGACAAACATATTTCATAAAAGTATTTCATAAAAGAAGGAAAGGAATACCACAAGAGCACCATGATTTATATACTTTTTCAGATCAGACAACAGATTCAGATTTGAACATGTGACCTGAACTCCAGTTCCTGCAAACCCAAGGTGTCTACATGCCAGGATTTAAAATAACTGTCAATGGTTACATATAAAACAAAAACAGAGGTAATACACTATGATTGTCGTGCTATTATTCCTGAAAAACTAAATCCCTTCACCCTGTCCTTTATTTATTTTGACAAGGGTTTACAACAGCAACGCCTGTGGGTGTCATTTTATGGTAATTAAGGGGGGGCTATGCTAATCTTTCTTATAAAATGGGTTGGGAGATATCTGCGTCCTGATTGGCTGATAGGCATTCCAAGCCATTGAATTATTACAGTACAACCAATGGGTAAAAACAAGTCCCAGCAACTAAGACTTTTAAAAAACAAATATTATTGCGCTGAGTGTTTAAGAAAATAATTTAGAATTGGCCATTTTTCCCACAATAAAAACAATAATAATACAATGTCAGACTTCCTCCATGTAAATTTTAACTTGTTTGGTGACTCCAATGTCCACACATTCCTGGAAGATTTAGACCGCAATAGTTCAGTAATAGAACCGACAGTAATAATTATAAAAAGGTCAGGAAAAAAATGAAACCGTGAGTACTACAAGACACCTCTCTTTCAGTACTGCTTAAATTAATACAATTGAAGCCAATAAAGAAGAGCGGAATACTAAAAAAGTAACCGCTTGGGCTGTGTTTTTAATGATTGGTCAGCACAAACAAAAAATAATATGGACTGGAAAACTGCATCTAAGATTGAAATAAACACAATTTTAAGAAGTTTCTTTGCTGAAGTGATAACACATCAGCTGGCACACAGTATTCAGTTAGCAGCTACACAAGCTTGCGAGCTGGCCTGAATCGTTTTTTAAATTTTACCACATTGGGACGATCTATAAACCTAATTTCACATATCCACTTTAAAAAGAGCAAACAGCATTTCTCCTGAAAACTTACACTCGACAACAAAAGGAAAAGTCACAAACGTCACCGTGCTGTATCCCAAACAGACTTAAACAAACATAAATCATCGGTACTCAGGACGCAGATATCTCCCAACCCATTTTATAAGGTAGTTTAAGAAGCTATTGGGCACCAGCTAAGAAAGTACTCTCTGCAGTACCATCGTCAACTCGTAAACAAAAAGGCAGAAACAAACTCCCCTACTCACACAGTGCTACCTGCTGCACAATCTGTCCAACTGTGTAGCCAGCCATTTAATTTAGAAAACGGTACATTCCCTGGTACAGTATTTAATCCCCCTGCCAATATGCTGTAAATTAAATTGTGGACGAGCTTAGACCTTTATCTTGACACTTCTATTGTTCTATTAAAAAATGAAATAAACATGAGACATGAGACAACTACTGAACATATTCTGAGAATTGATTTAATTTATTTGAATGTATTTAATTTATTGTTAAAAAATAATTTGTTTATCTATTAAATTCATTGGAACTATTACATTTATTGAAACTATTTTTCCTAGCGTAGTAATATATTTAGGAAAAAAAACCTATATTCATTTTTAAATAATAATGTGTCTATATCTTTATTTCTAAAAACTAGTAACACATTTTATAAGCGCAATGAGACACTCCAGGGTGTTGGTTGTACTTCCAGGGGCTAAAGGCATTTGGCCTACGGCCTCGTGCCTTACTACGCCCCCAGGCTTGCGGTTATTCAAGTACAACCAACACCCTGTCGTGTCTTATTGCTTACATATAGCATACATCATAAGAACGTACCTATAATGAAATGTGCATTACATGAAAAAGGGTTTTTACAACGACTTTGTAAGATCTTAGAATGATATTACAGAAATATTTAAACTGTACTTACTTTAATTATAGCCGTCCGGGTTTACAGCAGAAGTAACTGGAGCGTTCGGATTTCTTTTTTTATATCTCCAACGATGGTTAAATGTAATTATTTGTTAAATGTTTGTATTACGATTCCCTCATAGCACAAAAAAAATGCGCTATGCTAAAGTTTTAGCAACATGCTACTGCTACTGCTACTACTAATTAAATGAATTTTATTTTTTTTAAACTACATGTTAATATGTACTTTGTTTTTTTTGTTATTCAGCATTGCGGCTAAGATCATTACACTGTAACGTGAACTTCATAAAAAATGTGTCCGGTAAAAGATGTACGATTCTTAACTTCAAATCAATAAAATTTAAAAGAAATGCTGTAACTACTATAGTTATTATAAGAGAAGTGTTTTGTATTAAAATATTGTAACGACCCGGACAATTGTATTGTTGCAGGACTTGTTGTCTGTCCCGTTTGTCTTGTCTGTCTTTTATGTTATGTGTATTGTAAGGGGAACGGGTCACGCCGTTAGTTGGCAGCGGGAAAAGGGGGACTGCAGACCATGGGTCGATTGGTTGAGCCGGACAGTGGCGGGAGATGAGGGGAGGTTATATAAGGTGGTGGATGAGTGACAGAGGGGGGAGAGACGGGGAGTGAGAGAGAGTGACAGCGACTAGAGAGAGAGATAGCAATAGAGGATAAAGAAGGGTTTGTTGTTTTAGTGGCGTGAATTCCGGACCCTGACAGGAATTCTCTGTTTATTAAAATAAAGATTCGAGACCGAGAGTTCCACACTGTCTCCGTGAGTCCTGCTTCATAAACCTGACAAAAACGCTACATTGGTGTACAGAAGCGGGATTATGGCGCACTTGCCTCGGAAAATGAAGCAGGAACCGGCGGAGATGGCAGTTTCACCGCCACTGGGAGGAGACGAGCTGCGTTGCAGGCTGGAGGACCTTGTAGCAGAGCTGAGTGTCAGAGGGGTGCAAAAGACAAGCGCCAGTAGGACCAGGAACAGCGGGGAACGAATACAAGGCGGGAGCCTGCACGGCGAAACAGAACGAAGGGCCAAGATGGCGGAGGCTGTGATCGGGAGATCTGCCACAAGCGCAGGAGATCAGTGTGTCATCAGCGTCGATAGCGAAGACGGAGCTGCGGCTGAAGCATCACGACGCGTCAAACAGGAGGCAACGTCACAGTGGGGCGGAAGTGGGGCAGAGCACAGGGCATTGAGCGTCCATGTAAAAAAAATTGTCCCGGAAGAAGTGACGTCATCCCGGTGCGCAGGAGCAACATCAGAGCTGCTGGATCAAAACAAAGGGGCCTGCATCAACAAACCCACTTATGATGGTAAGGCCGACTGGCGATTGTTCTTAATACAGTTTGAATTAATGGCGAAATTAGAAGGATGGACTGATAAGGAAAAAACTGTAGGCATTATCACCAGCCTGACGGGTGATGCCTTACCATACCTCCGGTTTATTGATGTAGCTCATGGTGACAGCTACGAAAGTGTGTTGGCACAATTAAGTGACTGTTTTGTGGGGATCCAGGTAGCTAGGCCCCGAGATGGGCCCCGTGCCGACCACGGGAGTGGAAGTAGAGCAAGTGTGAGTGACAGGATGCAGGGGGCTGGCCGAAGTACGGTAAAAGCAGGCCGCTATGACGGGACATCGCCATGGGAGGCATACCAGGCCAAATTCAAGATGGCTGCGCTCAACAATGCCTGGAGCCCGACAGAGAAAGCTGGCCAGCTAGCGGCAGCCCTGGATGGGAAAGCACTGCAGGTGCTGCTAGACCTGGGCCCAGACGAGCTGGACAGCTATGATGTTATCGCCATGGCCCTGGACCGTCGCTTTGGGAGAGTAGAGCCTGCTGTCGGCCTGCGCCAACGCCTGGCCACACGGATCAGAGGCCCCGGAGAGAAGTTGGGTGTGCTTGCAGCAGATGTCCTGTACTTGGCCCGGCGGGGGTACCCCGACTACCCGCCAGCCACGCAAGGGGACTTGGCCATGGAGGCCTTTGTCCGTGGCCTGACCCCTAATGCCCTGCGCCAGCAGGTCCGGCTCGCTGCCCCAACCTCCTTAGAGCTCGCCTTGGCCCACGCAGAACGTGTCGAGGCTGTGCTCGAGGAGGGTGAGCGTGACTGGGCCCCTGGGGGAAACCAGCGAGAGGGGAGAGAATGGACCGACCGCCCCAGGCCCACTGCACGTCAAGCCCAAGCAGAAGAGGAGGAGACTGCAGACAGCCACGCTGCTCCTCCCTGGATCTCTGACCTGGCCGCCCTGATCCGTACCGTATCCACACAGGCCCCCCACACGCGCCTGTGCTGGGACTGTGGCAAACCTGGGCACCTACAGCGGCGATGCCCCTCCGCTGCAGCCCCACCCAACCGCTCATCGTCGGAAAACATCGTAAGTGGGACAACGTGGGCCCCCCATCCTGTCTCCCATACTTACCACCGTCCACCTGCGCCACACACAGCTGGGGCCCGACCACCAAGCGGGGAGAGGGTGCCCCCCCACTCTCCTGAAGCCACTGACAGCAATCCACACAGACCAGCTGTGGTAGTCGGGAGAACCACCGCAGGGGACTTTTGTCATGTTCCTGTCCAGATTGAGGGGGTCCCCTGTACCGCCCTGGTGGACACCGGCTCCACGGTGACCCTGGTCCGTCCCGATGTGCTCCCAGAGGGGGTCCAGCTGGAACCCACAACTGTTCAACTCCGTACAGTCACTGGGGAGCTGACGCCTATGAAAGGGAGGGGCAACCTGGCCATAGAAGTGGCTGGGCGGACAGTACATCACCCTGTCTGGGTAGCAGCTGTCCAGGATCCCTGCATACTGGGTCTGGACTTCCTGCGCTACACAGGCGGGCAACTGGACCTCCGAACCGGGACATTGCACTTACAAGGGGGCCCGGCCCTGGCCTTGGCCTATCCGGAGGGGCGAGCCTTCCCGCCGGGGCAGCTGGGCCGTGACCGGGACCCCTTTGCTCGTCAGGGCCAGACTGCTAAGAGAGGGGAGCTAATAAGCCAGCAATACCCACTGTTACACCGCCATGGCCCACGCCACTCCACGTTGGGTCGGGGGACCTCAGCCCTCTCCCGGACCCCACCACGCCAGCGCGTACTGACGCCCTCGCCGACCCCTGCCCCCAGGGGCAACACAGCATTCCAACGGGCCCAGCGTCGGAGAGGACTTCCACTCCCACAGCCCTCCATGCCAGCCCAGGGGACCTCAGCCCTTCCCTGGGCCCCCAGCGGCCAGGGACGGAGACCCTCCTTTTCCAAGCCCCCATCAGTAGCAAAGACGACCGCGTCAGCCCCAAGTTCGTCTGCTCCCCCCCCAGGTACTATGGAGGACCCCACTGTTGCCACAGTGACCACAGTCTGGAGCCAGAATTGTGAGGGGCTTCACCCGGAGCAACAGGCCCAGCTATGGGAGCTGTTACTGACCTACCGCCATAGCTTCGCTACCAACCCTGAAGACGTCGGCCGGACACACATGGTCCAGCATTCCATCGACACAGGGGAGGCCCGGCCCATCAAGCTGCGGCCCCGCCGCCAACCACTGGCCCGCCAGGAGGCTACAGAGGAGGCACTGAAGGAGATGCGGGAGGCTGGAATCATTGAGCCCTCAGACAGTCCCTGGACATCCCCGGTGGTCATGGTTCCGAAGAAAGATGGCAAGTGGCGCTTCTGTGTCGACTACAGACGCCTGAATGATGTCACGGAGAAGGACTCCTACCCCCTCCCCCGCATCGACGAGTCCCTGGACCTGGTGGCCGGGTCGAAGTGGTTCTCCTCCCTTGACCTAAGGAGTGGCTACTGGCAGGTGGCCCTGTCCCCGGCTGCCCGACCCAAGACTGCCTTCTCCACTGGCCGAGGGCTCTGGCAGTTCACCGTGATGCCGTTCGGACTTTGCAACGCCCCCGCAACATTCGAGCGACTCATGGAAAAAGTGCTGGTCGGCATGCCCCCTACAGAGTGCCTGGTGTACTTGGACGACCTGCTGGTCCATGGGAAGACCTTCCAGGCGGCCCTGGCCTCCCTGCGAGAAGTGCTCCGACGAGTCACCGAGGCAGGACTGAAGCTACACCCTGAAAAGTGCCAGTTCTTGCGCAAGGAGGTTACCTTCTTGGGTCATCGAGTTGGAGAGGACGGTATCAGTACGGAGCCCTGCAAGGTCGCAGCAGTCAGAGACTGGCCTACCCCCATCAACCTCCGCCAGCTGAGAGGCTTCCTTGGACTAGCGTCCTACTATAGGAGGTTTGTGCAGGGCTTCGCCACCATCGCTGCCCCCTTACACTGCCTCCTGCGTAAGGGTGAGCCCTTTGAGTGGACCCCGGAACGTCGGGAGGCATTCGACAGCCTGAAAATGGCCCTGTGTCAGTCCCCCGTGTTGGCACCCCCAGACCCCCACTCCACCTTCTTGCTGGACACTGACGCGAGCGACAAGGGAATCGGAGCTGTCCTGTCGCAGCCGGGGTCAGACGGTGAGCAGGTAGTTGCATACTACAGCCGGTCGCTCAGCAAGACCGAGCGTCGGTACTGTGTGACCCGACGGGAGCTGCTGGCAGTGGTCGAGTCGGTCCGCCACTTCCGCCACTACCTCTGTGGGCTCCCCTTCACAGTGCGGACGGACCACGCAGCCCTGCAGTGGCTCCTGACCTTCAGGGAGCCGGAGGGACAGGTTGCCCGCTGGATAGAACAACTACAAGCGTTTAACTATTCCATCCAGCATCGGGCCGGGGAGAAACACGCTAATGCGGACGCTCTGTCCCGCCGACCCTGTGCCCAGGAGGGCTGTGCACACTGCGACCGGAGGGAACAGAAGGAGGCCGAGCTGTCCTCAGGAAGTACGGAGCAGTGCTGTACGCTGGTGCCAGTGGAGAGGACGGAGTGGAGGAGGCACCAGGAGGCTGACCCAGACCTCTGTCCGGTGCTGCAGTGGCTGGAGGACCAGTGGAGACCACCCTGGGAAGAGGTAGCAAGATACTCTACTGCCACCCGGGGGCTCTGGTCGCAGTGGACAGGGCTGGGTTTGAAGGATGGCGTCCTCCAACGGCAGTGGAAGGAGCCAGCAACAGGGGAGGTGAGATGGCAGGTGATCGTCCCCCAAACGTTGCGCCTGGAGGTGCTCAAGGCCCACCATGGGACCCCAGGCACCGGCCACTTCGGGGTCACGAAGACGCTCCGACGGCTCCGACAGTCCTTCTACTGGGGGCAGTGCAGACGGGACGTTGAGGACCACTGCCGGCGCTGTGACACCTGCACTGCTCGAAAAGGACCCCCGGGCCGGTCGCACGCCCCCCTCCAGCAGTACCAGGTCGGTGGACCCATGGAGAGGGTCGCTGTGGATGTCTTAGGCCCCTTTCCGCGCTCAGAGAAGGGAAACCGGTTCGTCCTGGTGGCCCTTGACTATTTCACGAAGTGGCCGGAGGCATACGCTCTGCCAGACCAGGAGGCAGAGACGGTCGCTGAAGCACTGCTGGGGGGGTTCTTCAGCCGGTTCGGGATCCCCCAGGAGCTCCATTCAGACCAGGGGCGCAACTTCGAGTCCCGGGTCTTTGCGGAGATGTGTCGGCGCCTGGGGATCCGGAAGACCCGGACCACCCCCCTCCACCCGCAGAGTGATGGATTGGTTGAGCGTTTCAACCGCACGCTGGCCGTACAGCTGGCTGTGACCACCGCAAGCCACCAAAAAGACTGGGACACCCACCTGCCTCTTGTGTTGATGGCCTGTCGTTCAGCTGTGCAGGACTCCACTGCCTGCACTCCAGCTCTGCTCATGCTGGGTCGTGAGCTCCGCACGCCAGCGGAGATGATCTTCGGTCGCCCCTCAGACACCCCCAGTGTGCCCCCAGGTCCAGAGTACGCCCGGAGGCTGCAGGACCGGCTGGAGGTAGCGCACCACTTTGCCCGGGACCAAATGCAAGCTGCTGGTGTCAGGCAGAAGCGGAACTACGACCTCAGGGCTCGGGGCCGCCACTTCATCGCCGGGGAGCTTGTTTGGATCTTCAGCCCCAAGAGAAAGCGAGGCCGTTGCCCCAAGCTGGACAGCCACTGGCTCGGGCCCTGCCAGGTCCTGGAGCGGATCGGGGAGGTAGTGTACCGGGTGCAGCTTCCACCTAGAGGGCGCAAAGTGGTCCTGCACCGGGACCGGCTGGCCCCCTACCTGGGACGGAACCCAGGACAGACTGACACAGCGACCCCTGACAGTCCCCTCTTGCCTCCTGCTGATTCACCCTGTCCTGCGAGTCCCTCACCTTCTACCCCAGTTCCTGACAGCTCCTTGCCTGGGAGCTCCACACCCTTGGACTCGGTCAGTCCATCTGCTGTGACTGACGGGGGATCGACGCCTGTGAGGAGACCACGGCCGCAACGACATCATCGGCTTCCGGGCCGTTTTCGAGACTTTGCCCTCCCTCGAGGACGAGGGACTAAGGGGGGGGCTGTGTAACGACCCGGACAATTGTATTGTTGCAGGACTTGTTGTCTGTCCCGTTTGTCTTGTCTGTCTTTTATGTTATGTGTATTGTAAGGGGAACGGGTCACGCCGTTAGTTGGCAGCGGGAAAAGGGGGACTGCAGACCATGGGTCGATTGGTTGAGCCGGACAGTGGCGGGAGATGAGGGGAGGTTATATAAGGTGGTGGATGAGTGACAGAGGGGGGAGAGACGGGGAGTGAGAGAGAGTGACAGCGACTAGAGAGAGAGATAGCAATAGAGGATAAAGAAGGGTTTGTTGTTTTAGTGGCGTGAATTCCGGACCCTGACAGGAATTCTCTGTTTATTAAAATAAAGATTCGAGACCGAGAGTTCCACACTGTCTCCGTGAGTCCTGCTTCATAAACCTGACAAAAACGCTACAATATTTTTCAACAGCGGGATTCAATGATGTGATCTTCGAGCAGTATGAAGCAATTAACCTGTTTTGACATTATTCAGAGATACTCAGACGTTTTGAAATCCCTGAGAATGTACTTTTGACAATGGGAAAGCACTGATGTAGCGGTGGTACTCTGAACGACTCAGTTACTTAACACACCCTTTGTCTCTCACATAGTCTTAGGTAAATGACCTTGGAGTTATGAAGGACCTCTCATTAACAGCACAGTATTTCAACAATTCAGAGAGTATCCCGTTTACCTCATGAATTTATAAATACATTGCTACATTTGTGAAGGTATAGAGGAGGACAACTAACCTAGAACTATTGAAATGACCTGTTTGTGGAATTGTGTACCATCGGTGAAGTTGTAGCTGCTAAAATTTAAGTCATTTAAGATGCTGCCTTAAGGAAAATGTCCTAGTAATGGATAAAGCTCTTCTCCTTTCGATCCTTTCTTATGCTAAAGAACCTGCATTTGAAAAATAAAATTCACTCAACACAGCACCTTTTTTAAGGTACAGCAAATGCTCTCTTATTGTCTTGCTAACGGTAATAACAGTGTTATTAAGAGAGTGTCATCCTTAAACACAGTATGAGGGGTTCTTTGTTTCCTGTCCACATGACTTAGCAATTAAGAATAACTCAAATGCTATTTCAAATAAAGGAACATCTGCCCATATCTAACAGCATTCTCAAAAATGATGCATCCCGCTAAAGGAATTCAAGCAGACTCACGTTTGGGTCGAGTCCCTTCATCGTGTAGGCACTAGCCAAAACCTGAAACGTTTCTTATAAGTTTTAATGATTTAATGTTTTTGAAGTTATGGATATGGAATAGGTTTTTAATAAGCAAACATAGAGAAACCAGTATAACAAAGTTTTTTAAGGATGAAAAACAACTGTCCCATCACCAGTAAAGAATCCATTCAAAATATTAATTTCATGGCTCCTAAGTCCTCCAACAAATTAACCACTTCTTTTAGATTGATCCACAACTGGCTATTGGTTAACCAGCACTTCTCATAACAACAGGAGCTAGACGTGTCATAAAGAAAAGACCATTCATGGAGAGGTTAAATGCAATGCACATGTAGTGTAGGTTTAAGAGTTCAAGAATTATTCGAGACTTATTTCGACTGGATCTGTTTAAATTAGTTAGCAGTGAAACAAGAAGACTGTTTCTCTGGAACATCCTGGCTTTCACTAGCAAGTGTCCAAATTCTGAATTCCAAACCCAGCCTGGGAATAGTGAAAGGGCACAGGTGGAGTTTATTTCAACCAGGACTTGCACTATATGAAGTTGGTCCCCATTCAGACATGTGGGGAATCACCCTAGTATTTATACAGGTAGTTTGGCATTTTGAATTTTAAGCTGCACATTGCTTTCCTAATAGCAATGGGCCGGTATTCTGCACTTTTTGAAATGATTGGCCCGCTAGTCTCTCTGTATGACCCGAGAAAAAATACATTCGTATAAGCAGGAGAACTAAGCATGTAGCTCTGATTATACATTACATGAATACACTTTCTTTTTGGTGGTCAAAAATATGCTGGCATTAGAACACAGAAGGAAATGAAACTCTATTTTAATGATCTACACCAGTGGTTCCCAACCTTTTTCAATGTAGGGACCACCTTGGTGTTTGGATTTTTACCACAGACCACTTGCCATGCATTTTTTCACTACAGCATTTTGAAACTAATTTGTAGGCTTATGTGTATAAGTACATATAGAAAGTAAAGTATTTATTTAATGTACGTAACTTAACGAGATCCTTGGGCTTGTATCTTTGCTACCAGTTCATCAAGAAATGTTGTCATTGAAAGTTGCTGAAGGCAAAGCTCCAGTTTCTTTTGTTTAAAAAGGTTATTTTTTTTCACGTTGTGAATGGTTTAAAAGTTGTATGACAAACCCTTCTGACAAATAATGCACTGGGGCTTTGGGTCGTCCTCGGATCCAGTAAATGTAAATAACACTGGCGGTCCCCGCAACATTTCTAACACAACGTATTGCACTCACAGAGTCTCCAACTTCGGTCAATGTACATATAAAAAACATACCAGAATACGAAGACGAGGTGGGTGGGAAGCAATCTGAAAAATGTAAAAATGATTGGAGAGTATTTCCAGAAGTAGTGTTAAGAGAATTTCCTTTTGGCATATAGTGAGATATTAAACCTGGCTGAATAAAGCCATATAATATCATGGAGCTGAAGTAGATCATTCACACTACGGTACAGTTCATAAGTCAAGCAACAAATATAGCCTATTTTTGTTTGACTTCTTTTACTATATGCAGCTAACCTCCCTAAAAACATATAATATGGAAATACTATAATAGGGATGTTCCTATCCCTGGCAACACTGTAGCACATATAGTACTAAAACTGTGGTTTTAATGGGTTTTGGTTTGTTTGTTTGTTTGTTCGTTTTAATTTAGTCATTCTAACAGAGTTAGGAATATTCAATGCAGTGCGTTACTTTTATGCAGAGCGAAAAGGCTGGGACAGCCAGTTTATTTTTTTTTTTTTTTCCTGAGCATTGAAAACAAGGAGTATAATCATCACAGATTAGAAAGATGTGCATTTAAAAAGAAGTCTGTAATTTTGACAAGACAAATGTGGTTTCATAATGCGTAACAGTTATTTAGTTATTATTTATTTCACATTAGAAAGCTGTTTCAGTTTTTGCATCAAAGGGAGCTGTAATATATATATTAATTTATATAAATGCACCCGTAATAAAAGAAAACAGATAAAGGGGAAAAATGCAGACTCTATACATATCTTATAATTATATATAATGTGGTTAAAGCTCTTTGTTGTGTTGCTTAGTATTACATATTGTAGTAGCACAATGTGTGATTCTGTAGAAATGGGTTTTTGCAAGAACTGCGTAACCGAATTTTGGGAGTTGGGAACAGGTTTAAAAGGCACTGCATATCAACAGGACACCCAGTACTGCATCTCCAGCACCGCCTCACCCCTTGTTCGCTGTATTTTTCACATACCTCTTCATAGTCGTGCATACCGATAAATCATCTCCTGATCATGGATTGGAGATCAGGAGAGTGAGGGTTACTTTAAAGGTGTAGAAGTTTTTTCTGAAATATTTCAGTTATTCTAAAAGCGATGCAGGGCTCTTGGGTTTGGTCATTTCAGGCAGGAATATTACTTTTCTAGAGGTTTTTTTTTATAGTTTTATAAGTTGAGTTCACTTAATTATTCCTTCAAGTGGGTTTTACAAGGTTTGAACAGCACATTCAGCATTCGGAGGCTTTATGCATATAAAACATGTCATTTGTCTAAGTGCTCTCTGCTGCACTGTATTTCTTTTCAGCATCATAAAGTACCAGTTGATTCAAATACCTGTATAATGAATTCAATATCTACTTGTGCTGCTGAATTCCAGAACATTCTCCATTAATTTAGATAGATAGATAGATAGATTGATAGATAGATAGATAGATAGATAGATAGATAGATAGATAGATAGATAGATAGATAGATAGATAGATAGAATGTTTTGCAGCACATAATCATTTTAACAATACTTTCTTCTTGAGTTTCTGAATACATTATAACACATTTGTGATAGTTAATAAGAGCCAGGCTACAATAATGTATTGTAAAGTGTAATGGGCAATGATGTGTGGTGCACTGCTGTTACGGATTCTGACCCTTGTCGGTGTGATGAGGTGAAAAGCTCTTTCACCAGCCCTTTGACACAGTGGTTAAGATTCTTGCAGTGTGCGTGATCGAAAATAAACTTTTAAAAACATTTTCTTAAAGGCTTCTTTCTCCTGTTATAATTGATTTATTTTTTGCCTGTTTCATTAACAAGTTGTCATTTAAATTCATTTTGTAATGCTGTTTCCCCAACACAATGATGTGACCGTAAAAGTTTAAAGTATTCTTCCAAAGTCTCTCCAAATTAACATTTAGTCTGTTTCATTTGCAGTCTGTGCATTCTGTATGCCAGCAAATTGATGATATTCTATGTATTATTATTATTTATTTCTTAGCAGACGCCCTTATCCAGGGCGACTTACAATTGTTACAAGATATCACATTATTTTTACATACAATTACATTATTTTTTACACATTATTTTTACATATAATTACCCATTTATACAGTTGGTTTTTTTTTTTACTGGAGCAATCTAGATAAAGTACCTTGCTCAAGGGTACAGCAGCAGTGTCCCATACCAGGGATTGAACCCACAACCCTCCAGTCAAGAGTCCAGAGCCCTAACCACTACTCCACGCTGCTGCCCATAAAAGCATACCAAAGTGTAGTGAAGCATAGCAAACAGGGTACACCACAGGAATTGTAATACCTTACAAAACACTATTTTAACCATAAACACTTAATATTGGAAACATGCAGTAAATATATTCAGACATAATGTCCTTTTTTAGTTTAAATAGACTTCAAAACCTGGGGAAGAAAAATGTGATTCTTGTTCATTATTTTTTGACCCCCTATAATATTCTGATCCCCATCTTAACCCTAGCCTTTAAAAATGTTGGTGGTGGTGAGCAGGGTAATATAAATATTATAGATATTTGACACCATAATATGCAGTCACAATAATACACTACACCGGTGCTGCTACCCAGTGCAGAGGTAGAGCACCACTATACATACTCCTGAGGCATACACTTTGCATTGTGGTGAATGGAACAGATTTCCCACTAACAATTCACTTTTTTTTTTTTTTTTTTTTTTTTTAAAGTAGAGTTCTCCACATTAAATCTGGCAAACTTTTGTTTTCATAAAATGAGTTGACCTTTCACCCACTTTATTTCACATGATTCACTTGTCTATTCATGCAGCAAGAATGTCGGCTTTAAACAAGCTATATCGAGTCACTTAAAATAAACGAGATGTACTTTCATCTAACAATAATCTGTTTTCAACCACGTTTCTGACACATCTACCACAGGATATATTAAATTAAACTCATAAGCCCCAAAAGAGGAAAGTCTGCCAGTGGCAAGATGCTGTTGCTGGAATTATGTACATATTTACACAGGCTTGGACATACACATACAGAAATGCTACTGTTAACCCCTTTCACTTGACAAATCCATCACAGCACTGTTGATCCCTACCGATGCACTGGAAATTCTGACCATTCTAAAGAGGACTGGCAGTGTGATGACAGGCTGAAGGCAGGTGCAGTGAACAGTGCCCCCCTGTGTTCAAGTCAGTGCATCAACTCTGTCCAGGTGAGGTTGCTCTCTATTTGTGTGAAGGGACAAAAATAATTTTCCATGGGTTAACTACATAGCAAGTTGTGTGTACATTACACTATGTAACACAATTTTTGTTCCTGGGTAGTAAGTGTTATTTCCTAATTGCTTATGCCTCAAAAGTATAGAAAATGGCTATTATTCCCCACAAACTTTGCTTTTGTGACCAGGACAGTGATATTTTGAAATGTACCTATTTCCAATGAGAAAACGGGCAAATTTGTGTCTTTTCGTTCACATAAAGTCCGAAAAAAACAACATATGAATCCAAATTAACATGTATTTATACTAAAGTAATACAAAAATGACTACAAAAGATTTAGAAGTGAGTAGTTTTTCGAGATTTACGATTATACTGTAAATCACTTTCACGAATCAGCCCCCAAATGTAGTCTCCCATCATGTTCTCGTTATACTGTCCTTGGTAGCGGCATTCAAAGTCCAGTATATCCTGGTGGAAGCGCTCGCCGTGCTCCTCCGAGTACGCTTCCATGTTCTCCTTGAATTTATCAAGATGAGCATCAAGGATATGGACTTTGAGGGACATCCTACAGCCCATTGTGCCGTAGTTCTTCACCAGAGTCTCAACCAGCTCCACATAGTTTTCGGCCTTGTGATTGCCCAGGAAGCCCCGAACCACTGCGACAAAGCTGTTCCAAGCCGTTTTCTCCTTACTAGTGAGCTTCTTGGGGAATTCATTGCACTCCAGGATCTTCTTTATCGGTGGTCCGACGAAGACACCGGCTTTGACCTTTGCCTCAGACAGCTTAGGGAAGAAGTCTTGAAGGTACTTGAAGGCTGCCGACTCCTTATCTAGAGCTCTGACAAATTGTTTCATAAGGCCCAATTTGATGTGCAGTGGTGGCATCAGCACCTTCCGGGGGTCCACCAGTGGCTCCCACTTGACGTTGTTCCTCCCCACAGAGAACTCGGTCCGCTGTGGCCAGTCCCGCCTGTGGTAGTGCGCCTTGGTGTCCCTGCTGTCCCAAAGGCAAAGATAGCAGGGAAACTTGGTAAAACCACCTTGGAGACCCATCAGGAACGCCACCATTTTGAAGTCTCCTATGACCTTGATGCCATCTCAGAAAAATGCAGATATGTATCCACTTAGGCAACTGGAACTAAACTGAACTGGTGGGCTTAAGGCCCCTGTATTTATACTACTATTTATATTACTGGAAAGTTCTAGAAAGTTCTAGAAGTTACTCCAAGTTTACTCAGCACTGAATCTATCTGGAATGTTCTGGAAAATAGGTAAATTTCAAAATATCACTGTCCTGGTCACAAAAGCAAAGTTTGTGGGGAATAATAGCCATTTTCTATACTTTTGAGGCATAAGCAATTAGGAAATAACACTTACTACCCAGGAACCAAAAAAAAAAAAAAAGATTTGTTACACGGTGTTTTGTTTATTTAGCAGGCGCCTTTATCCAAGGCGACTTACAGAGACTAGGGTGTGTGAACTATGCATCAGCTGCAAAGTCACTTACAATTACGTCTCTCCTAAAAGACAGAGCACAAGGAGGTTAAGTGACTTGCTCAGGGTCACACAATGAGTCAGTGGCTGAGGTGGGATTTGAACCGGGGACCTCCTGGTTACAAGCCCGTTTCTTTAACCACTGGACCACACAGCCTCCTATACTTTTTTTGTATACTTGTATACATGTATACTTTTTTTTTTTTAAAGCATTTATTCCAGTAATAAATCCAATAACAAACGTTTAGACTAGAAGTCTTTTTCAATGTCTTCAAAAGTAATTTCAAGATATTTGTAACAGGGGCTGGATGGTGACGTTGTGTGGAGTGTCAGAAGGCCAGTCCTAGAGCCGTCCCACGATCCCCATTGGTGCCATTGCCACTAGTGGAAGCTCCATTTGAGAGTATTGGAATGGATATAGTTGGACTGCTGGAGAGGAGTGCGGCAGGATACACACCTCGTGGTCATTCTGGATTACGTTATGCGTTATCCCAAGGCTATTCCCCTCCGCTCCGCATCTGTTAAATCTGTTGCCAACGAGCTCATGAAGGTCTTTTCCCCGAGTCGGGATCCCCAAAGAAATACTAACCAACCAATGCACCAACTTTATATCCCGACTACTCCGCGGAACATGTAAGCTTTTGGGAATTAAGACCATTAGGACCTCAGTGTTTCATCCTCAAACCGACGGTCTTATGTGGAGCGTTTTAATAAGACCCTTAAGAACATGTTGCGCATATTTATTAATAGTGATGTGCATTACTGGGACCAGCTGATTCCTCCCCTTCTCTTTGCTATCAGAGAGGTACCTCAGGCTTCTACTGGGATTTCACCATTCGAGTGGTTGTATGGGCAGATAACACGGGGTGTGCTTGATCTGGTCAAAGAGATGTGGGAGGAACAGCAGGATAATTCGACCAATACCGTCCGGTATGTGTTGAACCTGTGCAAACGTCTTGAGTCTGTAGGAAAATGGGTGTATGACAACTTGCAGCAGGCTCAGTACAGACAGGAGACACAGTACAACAGAGGAGCTCAGTTACGCACTTTCAGCCGGGGTATAAAGTGCTTCTATTATTACCTAGTTCCAAGTCGAAACTTCTGGCTAAGTGGCAAGGACCTTTTGAGGTTACACGCTGGATTGGGACGGTGGACTATGAGATCTGCCAGCCAGAGGGATGGATAGTGTGGCAATGTGCCCCGCCCCTGTGTGCATATTATGTGTTGTATGTTGCGTGCATGTGTTAATGTTGGTGTATAGATTGGTACACGGGATATAAACGGGTCTGTGTTTCACGTGTGATTTAAAGATGTAGATTTATATTTAGGCACGAGGAGGGCACAAATCACTTCACATGCTGGTTAAATGTAATATGTAATATGTGAGCACGGGGGTTGCACGTAATTAATTCACGTGCTGGGATTCAAGTGAGTTTAGTACGTTTTGTTTGTCTATTTATTTTGGCTCAAGTGCCGTGTCCTGTGTTTTGTTGTTTCAAACCTTTTATTTTCTGTTCTGTTTATTAAATGCTGAGCGAAAGCATTCGCTCAGCTTCACCAAACCACACCTCTCTGTCTGTTTATTTCCTGCATCTGGTCTGACGCCACCCACTCCGGCCATCTTTGTGACAATAGTAAAGCACATTTATCATGTCAACCTCTGGAAGCCCTGGTTGCAACAGGAGGCATTGTTAGTAGATGTTAGTAGTTGACGTCACAGACCTGGGACCTGATCATTCTGCGTTGGCGAAGAAAGGGTCGGTTCAGATTGCAGATAATCTGACAGACACAGAAATGTCAGGCTCGGGCTGTGGTGACAAAATTTCCTGATGTGTTTTCTCCCGTCCTGGGGCAGACTCGAGTAGCCCATCATCACACTGAAGTTGAGCCGGGGGTTTGTCAGAGTCCATACTATATACCTGAATGCAAAAGACAGGTAATAAAAATGGAAATTGATGAGTTGCTTAGACTGGAGGTAATAGAAGAGTCCCAAAGTGACTGGAACAGTCTCATTGTTTTAGTAGATAAGCCAGACGGGTCAACTCAGTTTTGCATTGACTTCAGGCGAGTTAATGAAAATCGAAGTTTGATGCTTATCCCATGCCCCAGGTAGATGAGTTGCTGGAGTGTCTTGGCACGGCTCATTTTATGACGACACTGGATTTATTGAAGGGGTACTGGCAGATACCCCTGACCCTGGAATCCAGAGAGAGGATGGCGTTTTCGACTCCCTTCGGGTTGTACCAATTTAGGACCACGCCTTTTGGGTTGCACAGAGCTCCAGCCACTTTCCAGCGGATCATGGATCGCATTTTGCGGCCCCATCAGCAGTACACCACTGCTTACATAGATGACGTGGTTATCCACAGTGAGGATTGGCCAAGTCATCTGTTTAAGGTAGCGGCGGTGCTGCAATCCTTGCGGGAGGCTGGGCTCACTGCTAATCCAAAGAAATGTGCCATTGGGAAGAGTGAGTCGGAGTATTTGGGGTATCGAGTAGGAAGTGGCCAGATCAGACCGCTGATTGCTAAGGGACTAGCAGGCTATTATAGGAAGTTCATCCCAAGCTTCACCACGCTTGCTACTCCCTTGACAGACCTCACCCGGAAGACTGCCCCAAATACGATTCAGCGGACGGAGCCATACCAGAGGGCCTTTCTCGCTCTGAAGCGAAGGCTGTGTAGCAAGCCAGTGCTATGCAGTCCTGATTTCAGTAAGAGGTTCACCCTGCAGACGGATGCGTCAGAGACAGGTCTTGGGGCAGTGCTGTCTCAGGAGGTGCGGGGAAGCGAGCACACGGTCCTGTACATCAGGAGGAAGCTCCTTCCCCGCAAGAAAAACTAGAGTACCATCGAGAAGGAGTGTCCTCCTGGGGCGACACTTCACCCTGGTGACAGATCATGCCCCCTTAGCATGGCTCCACAGGATGAAAAATAACGACACCAGAATCACCTGGTGGTACTTGGGCAGCCCTATGTCTTCAGGGTTGTCCACCGAGCAGGAAAGCTGCATCAAAACGCAGATTTCTTCTCTCGGAAAGGCAAAAAGCAACTTTATTTTGTAGTTTGGATTAAAAGTGTTTTATTTTCTCTTTTTCTATGTACCTTCTGTTTTTGATTATTATTTTTTTTAGGCACCTATCTCTATCTGATCGTTTCACATTTACCATTGCTGGTATCTGGGAACGGCGGACCTCTAGTGCCACATTTAAAAAAGATCTGATCAAAAAGTTTGACACTGAATGTATTAAGTTTCTTTTAGTATTTCTATTTTTTTATTTAACAATAACAGAAAATCTCAATTGTCATTACCTGGGTTTTCTGGATAAATCTGAGCATGTTTAGAACATGTTTGGACAACGACTGTTAATTAATACAGTCTATATGGGGGAACAGCAGCTGTTGGGGTTATTTTAATGATATTAACTATGGCGGATCTAATGACTGCCATACTTGCATGTTTTCACACAGAGTCCTTTTTTGACACCATTATTCTAAAGACAGAAAAAACACAGTGGAATACATTCCACAAAAGAGTGTATGCTGTTAGAGTTAAGATCAGCACAAGATCATCAAAATAGCAATGAAACATGTGTTCACATGATATGAGAAGTCAATGTAAAAAAAATGCTATTGCATTGTACAATATAAAGTGCATGCATGTTTAAATATATTTTAATATAATATGTTGTTACCGTACACTTTTTTAATGATGATGCAGCAAGCACAGTACACAAACACAAAGCCATTGTGTGCTCAACAGTAGAAGGATGCAGGTTTTGAGGCAAATTGACATCACTCACTTCTGTGATGTGCGCTACTTGATGAATATGGATTTCAACATGGTCAATTCACAGTATAATAGCAAAAACATAGTAAACTACTAATTTACTATGATAAACTAAGATCACGTTATCTTTCCTTTTAAATATTTCAAACATTTGCTTTACTTTTACAAATGAAACAATATTATCAATGGCATTTTTGTGATTATACCCCACGCAGTTTTTTTTACATGACTCAGTGAGACCATGAGAAGAAGAAATCCATCATAAACCCACATTTTTTAATAGCTTTCCATTCATCCAGCTCTGCACAACTCTGCACAACTTTATGGTTACATTAACTCTCTAAATTATCAACCCATAGCAGCTCAATGGTTTTTCATGCCAATACATCAATGCTGTATGATCTTTCTACCTGATAAAGTATACATTATCATCAACATTGTACCACTGTGGGAGAAATGGAATCCAAGGTTTCCTGTGACTCATGCATAGTGAATCATAAACTAACCTGACAAAAATGCAGGGGGTTTCTTATCCATCCTTTCAAGGATATTGTTTTTCAATGAATCCTGTTAGCCGTAACAACTCTCTTTCACCGCCAATTCTTCATTTCCTGTCTAAAAATTCCCATTACTCTATCTCTGTATTAATAACTTAAAGCCTCTTTAATTACTTTTTCTTTCAGTTAGATGAACCCACAATTGGATACAGAGCTAACTGGAGCCAAATTAGCAGTAACAATTTGTACTAGTACTATTTTTAAAAGAATGCTTTACAATATTATATATATATATATATATATATATATATATATATATATATATATATATTGTAAACGAGCCTCGCGGCTCGGGTTCGTTTTGCCCTTTAAAATACCGACCAGACACAGAGATGGAAGGTTTGAAAGCGCTTTTGCGCTAATTTTTAATAACGAATCAATGAACAAAACAAAACAAATCACGAACACAAAATACCCACAAACAAAATAAATACCTAGCTCTGTAGGAGCACTAACTAACACACAGGAACACCCTGACTACACGTGGGACAGCTAGGCTGTTTCCCCACTAAAAATACACAAAAACCACACAGGTTGAATACAGCACTTTTTTTTTTTCACGACTGCCAGGACGCAGAGTACACCTTTCTGCTTCCTTCTTCTCAGCAGTCTCGAGCAAACTAACTCTTCTCTCTTTATACCCTGCACCTGGTTCCAATTTAATAATACTCACCAGGTGTAGGGGATAACTAAGCAATAAAACAATTAACCAATTCCATTAAACAATACAGCACTACAACGAAACAAAACAAAACCACACATTTTACTGCAGGGATGACTCCAATCCCATCCCCACTGTGTTACTATATATATATATATATATATATATATATATATATATATATATATAGTAATAAAACTGCATCACTCACGTTCGTTGCCCCTTTAAAAACACTGACCCAACACACACAAATGGATTTTTAAAAGTGTGGTTGCGCTGTTTTTAATGACCACACAAAAACAAAATATAAACAAAACAAACACCTAGCTCTTTTATGAGCACTAACTAAACAAAACAGGAACCTAAACTAAAAGACAGGACAGCTAAGCTGTTTACCTGTAACAAAATAAACAAAACAACACACATCAAAAGGCTCTACACTACCTTTTCCTTTTTATTACGACTATACCCACACACCAGCACAGTCGGGCTTCTACACTCTTCAGCAGCCCAGAGCAGACTGACTGCACTCTTTAAATACCCTGCACCTGGCTCTAATTTACAATCATAGCCAGGTGCAGGTGATAATTAACAATAAAACAATTAACAAACCAATTAAACCAAAAATGTGCCTACGCACGTGTCTTTCTGCAGGGAGGATTTAACCCCCTCCCTGCTGTCTCACAATATATATATATATATATATATATATATATATATATATATATATATATATATATATATATATATATATATATGAAAAAAGTTATATTTTAAATGTGGTGTAAATTAGGTCTAGCATTAGGCAAAAGTAATTGCTATGAATGTATGGTAATTTAAAAGCAAATGTTCGTGGAGATTTTGGCAACTTTTACCAGTCAGACTACGAATGACAGACATACAGTATACTTTTTCACCAGAGGTGGCATGATAACTATAGGACATTGTGCCCTCTGGTACCCACTTTACCTAAGTGTACAAGTAGGAGGATTTTAGTTTCTGATTCAACAAAAAATCCTCATACTTCAATTAGTCGAACATTTTCTGTGCAAAATATAGTCATATCATGCAAAGTGCTTTTATTTCAGCAGCTTAATTCTTTTTATCCATCCTGTATTGCCCCTACAGCTGAAATTGCTTACATGTCTAATAGGCATTTAAAACGGGACCTCGTCTGACTATAGTATATGCCAAGAAAATATGACCTAATGATTATTTCAGTTAACCGAGGTTCCTGCATTGAAGTTACTTATACAATTCTGGTGAAGAGCATGTACTAAATTAGACACATCTGGAAGAGGGAAGATGTATGATCTCATCTTCTCATGAGTCTTTCAGGGCAGATTTCTACAGGCCCCTGGGGTGACTAATTGTTTGTCTATGGGAGAGGTATTAAAAATAATATACTGCATTTGCTCCCATTACCTACATTAAAGCAGAAAGGGAGAGTCAGTATCAAGAGCTGTTTCTGGGAGCATCGGACAGGTGTGGTTCAAACTTTCTAGGGTGTGATTACTGAGACTTGTGAAGGTTACACTGTATCTCCCCATCATCATTACAAATGAAATACAAATTAGGTCGGCCAGGGTGTCCTCAGCTCACCGCGCACCAGTGACCCCTGTGGTCTGGCCGGGCGCCTGCGGGCTTGCCTGTAAGCTGCCCAGAACTGCGTTGTCCTCTGACACTGTAGCTCTGAGGTGGCTGCATGTGTGTAAAAGAAGCGGCTGATGGCACACGCTTCGGAGGACAGTGTGTGTTCGTCTTCGCCCAGGGGTGGTAGCGGTGAGCTGAGCCTAAAAATAGTTGGCTATTCCCAATTGGGGAGAAAATGATAAAAACAATTGGCGACAACTAAATTATAAAAAAAAAAAAAAAAATTGAATGTGACAAGGGGTCCCCGAATGGCTCACCTGGTAAAAGCACTGCCACGTGGCATTCAGGGTGTGTCATACAACCAGAGATCACAAGTCTTCACTGGGGACTCTGGGGAGGAGCTGCATTGGCTTTAGTGTTCCTGGGGTTGGGGAGGTGGGACATGAAATACTGTACTACTATTATAGCTTCTGGTACTGTTATAGCCTTTTGCGATATGGTTTTGTAGTTTCTTTGATTACACAATGTTAAATAAAACATCTAAATTATGTTCATATAATATTTATTTTTAACTAATGTCTCAATCTAAAATTCTAGGTAAGGCAAACCTTTTGACCATAGCTGAAATATAATAATATGTTTTCTGGCCCTAAGTCAACAAATGTGGACATGATGTGTAAAATATACAAAATTACACTGGTGTATAATTTTATAAGCTGTCCAGTTATAGTTTTAGGAATTATAATAAGTTTAGTTAGCACTCCTTGGAGCAGTTAGGCTTTTGTTTTGTTTATTTTGTCAATAAATACTGTAAATATACAGGCACTGTCCTGTTTCAACTAATCTACTATTGTGAGAAGTACTTATTTTACACCAGAAAGACAGTGAAAAAGGTCCCGAACATGGCATACCCCACTTTTTCACTATATATATATGAAAATTCATGTTTTGTTTTGTTTTAAATTATTTTTTACTTGCAGTTCAATCGATTTATATTTAATTTGTTAACCAATGGCTACAATTGTCACGACTCCTGCTGCAAAATTTAAAATTTTATGGCATAATACCCAGAATAAAATTCGACATGCAACATCTTGCTGCAGATCAGGCGCATTTCCTAAAACATGTGCAGTAAGACCCTCTTTGTGGGTGATGTATAAAGTCGGTAGAAGCTTTCTCTATTGCACAGAACAGATTTTAAAAGTTGGTGGGGACTCCCCTTTTTCAAAATAAACTAAATGGGATGCCTCTCACTAGACATCCACTATTGAGAACCATTCACACCTGGTACCGACTGTACATGCAAACACAAAGGAGATACACACAAAGTGGGGAGAGCTAAAAGAACGTTGGGGAATCTTTCTACATAGGAAATAGACCAGATGAATGCTTCCTCAAATTGTGTTCTCCATTATACAGGATGTTGTCAATGGAAAATATTTTGTCAAAAAGAAACCCACAGTGAATAAAGAGAGACATTTCTGTATATCTCATTCACAACTTCACAAGATCTCAGTCTAAAAGACTGAGTCGAGTAGACAAACGTTTCAGCCAGTGCATGACTGATAAAGGCACCAGCTGAAACAAATGCCTACTTTCATCGAATTGAGTTAATTACTGCATATGACTGCGATAAAGCAGCATTAATATATATATGCTGGCACATATATATCTATATATCTATATCGTTTTCAGCTATATGACTGACAGTGGCCCGAAAGAAAGACATTTTACTAAAATAAAAATAATAATAATAATGCTTTTAAAAAGACCAAATTCCCTTTGGGCTTGGCTTTTTTTTTCTTTTTTCTTTTTTTTAGATTCTATTGATTTTTTAGTATTACTATGCAGGACAGCCGCTATAAGATTGTTTCGTTTATTAAAAATGTGCACGGATTAATCAACTAATGCCCATAAATTAACCGATCAAAATTTGTAATCGAGTTCCAGTCCTAATTATTTATATATTTATACTGTGTGTGTGTATATATAACTCTTTTTTAATAATTAATACAATTTCTACCAATTTGTATGCACACTTGTTTAATGAGGAATATTGAGGAATTATGACATAGTACTGGCCAAAACACTGTATATTACAGTATACTATACAATATTGTTATACAATCATGTAGCATTTTTATATTCATCCGCCAAATAATGTCTATTTACAGTGTAATACCAGCCATTAAATATATATATATATATATATATATATATATATATATATATATGACTAAAAACATAAATCTTACATCTGTGCTACACCAGAGAGCAGTAACATCTTTTATTTATATATATATATATATATATATAGTAGTCTCTAAATTAGTTTTAGCTGCCTACATAATGTTTCACAACAAAGGTCTTAATTGTAATGCAAAGCTCCTTTGGGAGCCCCAATAAACACACTTGAAAGGGATTTGAATCCCAGTTACAATACCTTCCATAAAAATCTGTAATCAAATCACTGAATTTTTAACATGTGGTCTCAGGGACCAGATGTAAATGAAAGAGAGAATTCCATATGCTGTAAGCTGAATGTCACAAGCTTGATTCCCTATGATTTTTTTAATGTATAATTTAACATATACGGGACATTATAGTGCCCCTAATAAAATAGTTTTGAATTAGACCAGAGCTATCGAATCATTTTGAGTGAAAGAGCCATAAGGACGACCGATTATTCTTAAAACAGACACAAAAGCCAAACAAAAAAAAAACACAAGAAAAACAAAAGGTTATACTGCACTACACACTGCTTCAGGAGTTTTGTTACATGTTTAAGCACATACACAACATTTTTTTTCTGCACTTTGACTTGCTTCTTCCAAACACTACTGAATGTCCAGCCTTCTCAAATTTAAGTGAGCCGTAATGTGGCACTCAAGAGTCAATAAGGGTTTACATGGGTTGTGCATTGTGTGATACCTTATCACACGCAAAGACAGACTGGATAACATGGTGCCATACCTTCAGTCCAGAGATCGGAGAGTTGAATTATAAAAGGGTTTTACTGGTGGCACAAGCTATTGCTTCATGGCCTTCTCCACAGCTATGTCCTTGACACCTTGCTTGATAGTTCTTCCCAAGTTCTTTGTTCTGGAGTAGTGTTATGAGGTCTTCCATGGTCCATGTTTCATCCACAATGAATGGCTGGCTGGGAACAGTCCTATTTCTAGGTTCCCTCACTGAGTCACAACCATGTTTGACTAAGAGCTCTAAAAAGGGGAGCTTTTCAACAAGGTTTGCTGTATTGTAGGTCTCAGCTTTCCACCTGGCCCCCAGCCCTTGGCATTGAATACAAACATGACCAAACCACTCCAAAGGGGGGTTTTACCACCAAAGAAGGGAAAGTAATAATGTTGTCATTGAGTTCATCTCATCTCACACACAAAGACTGAATGCTTTCTCTACATTAAATGTGCTTGTTTTCCAAACAAGAAGTAATGTTATACCTGTTGCCTACACAAAAACCCTTAAGCCCATGAACCAAAAGCCACCTTTGAAGCATTTTTTGTTCTTGCAACAGCTGAAGGAACATTTGATGATTGTAACATGTCTAAGCATTTTTCACAAATCTAAGTTTAAAAATGTCTTGTACAACCGGGGGCCTAAAAGGTTCCAGAAGTGGCCTGAAAAAGTTTCCTGTTCTTTTACAGGCTTTAGTTTGATTTAGCTCTGAAGAGCTCTTTCTGCCACTTGCCTCCTTGAGCATCACAATTAGACTGGGCCTTTTTCTTTGTTGTACACTTTGGCCTCTGTTCACCTACCTATTATTGGAAAAAGAAGAAGAGAAAGATTTGCTCCTTTTTTAATTAAAAAGAGGAAGGAAATTAAGTTAGTAAAGTGGTATTTAGAAAAATCATGTGAATGACATCATCTTCCTGGGACAGAATCCGGAATGGCAGTGAATCACACAACACAGGCTGTTATAAAATAGACATCCTCGAAAGTATGACAATATCTTATTAGAATACATTAAAAAAATGTTTTGTTTTTATACTGTTAACAACGAGCTAACTAACATATTAACAAATGTTGCTATTTTTTTAAGGTATGGTACAAGGTATGGTAAAGCGTTCAGAAAACATTAGACAGACTACTGAGAGATTGTCGATCATATCATTAAAATAGACTCTGTTTGTTTAAAGGCGCATTTAAATATTATTATTATTATTATTATTTATTTCTTAGCAGACGCCCTGATCCAGGGCGACTTACAATTGTTACAAGATATCACATTATTTCACATTATTTATTTATTTTTACATACAATTACCCATTTATACAGTTGGGTTTTTACTGGAGCAATGTAGGTAAAGTACCTTGCTCAAGGGTACAACAGCAGTGTCCCCCACTGGGGATTGAACCCACAACCCTCTGGTCAAGAGTCCAGAGCCCTAACCACTACTTCACACTGCTGCTATGTTGCTGCAGTAATGCTTTACAGATGGGACCAGGTTTGATATAATTATGGCTTTATAGATTATAAAGTGGTTACTATATATTAACTAACAATCAACACAACAATGAGTTACATTTGGTACAGTTATTATAGCTAGCAAAATAATTCCATACCGGTACATCTTACCTGTTTTACACTTTTATTCATAGGTCTCAAAAGTGTGGCTGTGGAAGAAGCATGTTGTAGCAAACACGTATTTTAAACACGGTATCTGGTCATACTTTTTGCTAAAGAAAGTTCTGTTTCTATACCTTATCAGGATGTCTGTTATACTTGCACTTCCTATTCATTTCACCTCTGCAGCATTTTCTGGATCAAAACATGTTACTGGCTAAAAGCATGCTAGTCAATATAGAAAGCTGCTGGTTGGTTAATGACAGGAAAGAAGCCATTGAAGGTGTAAGACAATTTCACCCTCTAGGTGAAATGCTCACGCAAGTGCAACACTAACTGAAAGCATGGCTTGCCAACAAAGATTTATACAACTAATTGTAGCAAATATCATGTTTTCCATAGAAAACTGGACACTTGAGATGTAAATAACTAAAGTAAGATTTTTGGAATTGCACTGTGTGCTGCAAGGTGTATTTTCATCTGTCAGCATATTAACATGACAGCACATGCTGCGGATTGTTTGTTTTGATGTGATAGCAACACTTCCTCCATGCAACAATTCAATTAAGTGGGGCTCAGTTAGTCACTTGTTATAATTCAGTTCCTTTTGCCAAAAGAGCCTAACCACAACTTCTATGAATAACCCAAATCACTGAGTCACACGTTGTACTCCACACACAGGCGGAGTGCAGGCGTGAACCCGGGACCTCTTGCACTAAAGCATAGCGCTGATACCGCTGTACAAAAGAGCCGGCTCCTTTGCAAAGGGCGTATGTCGGGCTTATGTCTTTGTGTGTGATTACGTCACCTATAGAAAAAATATATATATATATATATGTATTAAATATGGACTGGAGACAAGGGCTATAGTGGAAAATGATTGACCCGAGGAAAGACTATTGTTACCAACAGGGGGCTATAATGGCCGAAGCCATAGGCTGCCTGGAGGTAACAATAGTCTTCTTGAGGGGAATTTAATTTCTCACTATTAGCTGAGTCTGCAGTACATATTTAATATATGAGTCAGTCAAAATAATGACAGAGGCAAGGTTGGATAGTAAATATGACTTTATATACTGTAAAGCCATAAATACTTGCAAGCCTTTTATTATGCGTTTTTCGCTTATGAAAAAAACTTAAACATTTTTGGCACATATAATGAAGTAATATACTACTACCAGTGCAACAGGTCGCCAACATTTCTGGAGAAAAATAGGTTTTATGAGTGTGATTTGCCATATATTTTGGTGGCAAATATTTATGGCTTTACAGTATTTTGTTTAAATATAGCTGTGTGACAGGGCTTGGTGCCCTGCACATGAAAATGTATTTAATGTACTTTTTGTTTACGACTGTAAGTCGCCCTGGGTAAGGGTGTCTGCTAAGAAATAAATAATAAAGGGGGCAGGGCAAAGCCCTACTGTTTAAATGTGTTGCGTTTTATTGTTTGTGATTTTAAATGTATTGTTTATTATTTAAAGAACATGTTTATTTTAGAATGGGGTACCCCACCCCTGTGTATATTTTGTATGTGTATTTTGTATTTGTGTATTTATAGGATGGCAAAGCCGTATGTTTGTTATTGTTTAGCAGCGTGGATGGGAAGCCTTTGCACCGCAGTACTGCCTTGTCTGTTTATGTTCCTGCATGTCACCACACAGCCAGCCTTGTGACAAGCTGATACAGCATAAGTAAGGCTGAGGCAATGCATCGATTTAACATTGATGAATCGATGCATCTGCTTTTTTGGAGAATGATATATCGATAGTGATAAATTAGGCATCGCTCCAGCCTGACAGGTGTTACAGGGCAATACAAGGTTACAGTGCAGAAACAATATTTTAATACAATGTACGTCTGCCAAATAATAATAATATAATAATAATAATAATAATAATAATAATAATAATATCAATGCCCCCCTTTTATTGTATTGGGAATCTAGGTGATTTGATTTAATATGATATGCAAATATTTTAAATACTAAACTATAAACTGCTGCATCCATGAACAGGACATTTACTGTAGATTACATGGATTTACTGCAGTTAACCCACTAAAGAGAGTTTAAACTACAACACATGAAGTTTTTAGGTACCAAATTTCTGGGTGGCTCAAACAGGACACATGGTGAGCTGGTGGATGTGAATGGGTGAAACTGGACTCTCCTTCCATCGAAATGTAATTTTCCACTAAAACTTGTTGAACCGGACATGTCGGGAAACAGAGTTCACTAAATTTGTCTGGTTAAAAAACAATTAAACCAAAAACAAAACCTCACACACAGATACATTTGTTGTGCTCAATTTATTTTAAATTTACTAAATAACAAGTTTTTGACCCGGATGGCCTTCCATACTCTTCGCGTCAAAAACGTGCGTTATTTAAATATTTAGCCCAATCAGAATACATAAAAAGTGTGTTCTAAATAAATGTAAATGACCTACGTATTTTCTATGTAGGGTCTGGTAATTTTACAGTAGTACCTAGTCATCCCAACGTAGTCGCTTGTAATGACTTTGTATTCACAGTGTAATTACAAGAGTAGCCAAGCACCTTCGGGATAACATCTATTCAGACATCAAACACACTTAAAAAAAAAAAAAAAATCAGGAATAAGGAACATTGCAAATATTGCAGCGAGAGATTTTCTTCTATGGGGAAAATACAGATTTGCTGAGTGCTGCCGATTTAGGGTTACCATGCATCCCAGGAAAACTAGAATCGCCCCAGTTTTCAGCCCAGATATTATTTTTTGTCCTTGCTATTGTATTGTACTCATATTATTTTTACATTGTTGTGATCTCCATTAATTACACCTAATGTTTAACTTTTAAGTTATGATTAGGTTATTATCATAATTATTTTAAGTGCTTCAGAGTTGCTACGGAGTCAATGAATTGAAGAAAAAAAAAGTTTTTCACTCAAATGCCTTCCATACAAAACACACAATTGTGTTTAGATATAGCAATTTTTCGCTTTTCTTTCCACGTGTAGCCTACATGTCTGCTCCTGTCCCAGTCAGCAGTGTTAAATCACTGAAATATGCTTACGAGACTGTGGCAAAGTGGTTTATTGTGCACAGGTGTCGAGGTGATGCAGGGCTTCAAATAACGACAAACACAGTTCTGGTGATATGATGGTTTTTATTTTTAATCCAACGGTCGAAACTGACCAATAGAAACTATAATGGAATACAGGCAGTTTCCAATGCTTGGTACTGCTCTGTATAAATAATGCACGGGGCAGTCCCAAATAATAACACAAAAAAACACACACACACAAAACATACACAGTCACCCCTCCTACAGTGAGTGCAGTAGTGCTAGTGGTGAGTGTGGAGTGGTGGCAGTGTGGAGTAGTGGTTAGGGCTCTGGACTCTTGACCGGAGGGTTGTGGGTTCAATCCCCGGTGGATGACACTGCTGCTGTACCCTTGAGCAACGTACTTTACCTAGATTGCTCTAGTAAAAACCCAACTGTATAAATGGCTAATTGTATTTAAAAATAATGTGTAAAAAATAATGTAATTGTATGTAAAAATAATGTGATATCTTGTAACAATTGTAAGTCGCCCTGGATAAGGGTGTCTGCTAAGAAATAAATAATAATATAATAAATAAATGATAATATAACTTTGTATAAAATGACTTGGATTCAGAATTCTTCATTCTGATAGCAAATCCATTGAGTCACTAGGATGTACAAAACAGCTTTGCTTGTAGAGCTGCTCTTTTTGCCAAATGATGTCTAAGAGCAAAGAGACAGTGGGTTTGAATCTCCTCGCTGCACCTCAATACGGCATATCCTGTACTTAACCAGGTCGGCCAATTGAGAACAGGTCCTCATATACAGAGGTGAGCTTGGGACGGTGGACAGGGGATGTGAATACTTCTTTGTACTGACATAATGATGAGGGTGGACTTTAACTAGTCTTGTGACTCGCCTCCCATGACCCCTCCCTGGTCCTTCATTTTCAAACCAGTGTTCCCCAAACTTCCCATTGCCATGGAGAGGAGTGCCCTGCATCGTCAGCTGTCGTTTTGTTGCATTCCTGTGTTCTCTTTACTGCGGTGTTTGCTACAGTATGCCATGCTTTCCCTTTACTCTATATGCAAGCTAAGGGCAACTGTTGTCGAGATGCTAGAGGAAGCATTGTTCAGTTTACACAATAGAATCTCTACTGACAACAAATATAATGTAACCTTCTTTGTTTTATTAAACAGCATATGTATATAATGGCCCTGCAGTCTGTTAGAGAGGTCATTGTGCTTGTGCAAATAGAATCCCTTCTGCTTTTAGATTACTGTTCACTGCCCAAATCTCAGCATCTAGTGCCATCTGTTGTGTACTTTGAGTACTACAACATTATCACAAACACAGTACTGTACCCAAAGGCACAGCACAAATTAAAACCCTCAGCATCCTTTAGATCTCAAATATTCTTTCTCCTGGGGAGTATATAACCTAATAATGAAACATTCTGTTTCAATACTTTGTTTTCAGTACCTTGCATGCTTTTATAACATGCAGTCTTATCAGTCCCTTATACTACACTGTACTTACACAGAAATACACAAACCCAGCTTTATCCAACACCACAACGGCAGCAGCTGCAGTACTAGCACTTTGTATTATCCTGCAATTTTAACACTAAAGGGACAGATTCTTAAAAAGATAATCCTTGAGAAATTTAGTGATATGTCTTGTTTAAAATACTCATATTCAGCTAGCGATCAAGATTTTCAATGAATGGGGGCTCCCGAGTGGCGCATCCAGTAAAAAGCACTTGCGTAGAGTGAAGGATGCACCCTATAGTGCAGGATGCGCCCTATAGAACGACTCGAACTCGCGATGTCCAGACTATTCCTTTGCCGACCGAGGATGGGAGCTTCCAGGGGGCGGCACTCAATTGGCTGACCGCCGCCCGGGGGGAGGGAGGGCTAGGTCGGCCAGGGTGCCCTCGGCTCACCGCTCACCAGCGACCCCTGTAGTCTGGCTGGGCGCCTGCAGGCTTGCCTGTAAGCTGCCCGAGAGCTGCGTTGTCCTCCGACGCTGTAGCTCTTGGGTGGCTGCATGGTGAGTCCGCAGTGTGAAAAAAAGCGGTCGGCTGACGGCACACGCTTCGGAGGACAGTGTGTGTTCATCTTCTCCCTCCCGAGTCAGTGCAGGGGTGGTAGCAGTGAGCTGAGCATAATAAAATAATTGGCCATTCCAAACTGGGAGAAAATAATAAAAATAATTGGCAACAACTAAATAAAAAAAAATTAAAAAAAAGATTTTCAATGAAGAGAGTTTCATACTGAACCATTCAATGACTGAATGTATGTTAATATATAGTTCAACCTGTGGAAAATGATGCATAACAAAATAGAATGTTCAAAAAGTCATTGGACAGGCTGCCAACAATATTAACTAGAGGAAATGGAGCCTTTGAGAGGAGCTCTTTATTTTCAGTCTTTCAGTAATGTGTTCATTTTGAGAATACTTATTACAATGAAATGATGATAACCAACAGGCACACTGAAGTTAAATAAAATGTTTTTTTTGGGTTTTTTTTACAAAATTTGAAAAATGCCCAATTTGAATCTTGCCTCAATGCTGCAATCTATTGTACTAAATGGGAAGGATTGAAGATCACTGGCGACCTCCACTCCCACTGTCAACCACTGTCCTGGACTTTTGGGTCACCTGACTAGTATGAGCTGCTAAAGCAGGATGAGGTGAACCAAGCCCAGATTATTTTCCTTACAAACCAAGATTAGCATCCCCTCACAGCTCCCGATCATTTGACTCACCCTGTATTAGACATGGTATTGCCTGGAGGGGCCACTGACGTTTTGGTGTAGGGATTGATATTATTTTACCTCAGGACAAATAGTGGCATTTGGATGGGCATATTTGTGGCCTTGAATAAAAAGCATATGTGTTCTTGTACAACAAAAATGCTGAGAAGATTTCCAAAATACATAATTAAAAAGACAGAAAACGTTATTATCAGAACGCTGGATCCCTGAAATAGAAATGTAACCATTACCTAATGGGTGTTTACTTCCTGAAGACCACAAAACCTGAATATTCTACACCAAAACTGCTCAGCCAAGCCTGTGACACAGTCATGCCTGCCCCTGAGGGTATAAAGGACTGCGCATACAGATCTCAGAATCATTTTTCCTTCAAGCCTGCTGCAATCTTGGACGCAGCGACCTTGAAGGTTATTGGCTACATTTCTGTTTTAGGAACCAGGGTTATGATATCAAGTACGAAATGTAACCATTACCTAATGGGTGAGTATACCCAAGCCGTCGGGCAATATTGGTATAGAATATTGCAGAACGACTGGAATGCTACAAGGCTAAGCCGAGAGGCTGCCTTGTGCGATACCATTAGGAACCCCACTAACAAGTAGCTAGGGCTAAAAAAAATGAGGGAGAAACTCACCCCTATACCTGTTGTGGCGGAGTGTCCCGCCCCTTTGTTTATTATTTATTTATTATGATTTATGTTTATTACGACGAAAGCCGATTTTGTTATTTGTTATTGTTTTTGCATTTTAAAAACCCCCGTGAGGATGCATGACTGATCAGCTAGTGATTATTTAACTAGCAGACAGTCACGCATCCTTACTAAACTCGTGCAGACTGTGGCCGAGGGGTAATAAGATAATTAACAGCTAGTTAACCCCTCGGCCAGAGTATAAAAGCCTGCAGCTGTCCGCACTGGGGGGAGAGAGTGTCAGAGGAGAGACGTAAGTCTGTAGGAGAACAACAAAAGAAACAATTGCTATATAGAAACTATACTTTTTTTCGTTATTGTTTATTTGTTTGGCCTTTTTGTTTTGTAGTGTTTTGGTGTTTGTTTAAATCTTTTGTTTTTGATTTATTATTTAATAAAAGAAGCTGAACGCCGTAGCGTTTCAGCTCTCACCCGTACTTCCTGAGTCTGTGTTTCTGGTCTGACGTCATCACTGAAGGCATCCTGTTCACACTGTGTTGTAAGGGCCAACTTGGAAGCCACCTTTAACACTCCAGTTCCAAAGCCAGGGTTTTGAGGATCCACGACATCTCGTCTGCAGAACCTAGTGAAGGTATGGGGAGTAGCTCACACTGCCGCATTGCATATGTCTTTGACAGAATAAAGCCCACGAAGTTGCCATGCTCCTGGTGGAATGGGCAGTGAGCTTCTCTGGAGGAGGGGCAAGTTGGCCAGCTCATAGACAGTCCTGACTGTATATGCTATCCATTTGGACAGCCTCTGGGCTTCGCCCCATAGCAGACAAATAGTTCGGACTGCCTCCAACTTTTCGCCCTGTCAACACAGTACGTCAGGGCCTGCACTGAGCATATGGAGCTGTCGCTCCCGGTCAGACTGGAAAGGACTGAAAGACATCCAACTTGTACCTGTACTGGGAACGTATGGGCACAAAAGAGCCAGTCGTCCAGATAATTGAACACTCTGATGCCTTTGAGGCTCAATGGGGCCAAGATAACTTCCATGCACTTCGAGAAGGCACGGGGAGCTAGGGAGACCAAATGGCAAGACATGGAACTCGTACGCTGTTTCCTGAAAGGTGAACCGCAGGTATTTCCTGTGCGCTGGTTTTATAGGGATGTGGAAATAGGCATCTTTGAGGTACACCGTGGTGAACCAGTCGCCTGGCCTGATTGACTGTAACAGCTGTTGCATTGTCAACATTTTGAACCTCCTTCGGCTCAGATATAAGTTGGCCTGTCTATAGTTGAGGATTGGTCTGAGGCCACTATCTCGCTTGGGCACTAGGAAGTACTTGGAGTAGAACTCTTCCTCCCACTGGAGGGGGTCAATCATGCGAATAGCCAGTTTTTGTACAGAGCTGCTACTGTCTGAGACACCATTGCAAACTCCTAGGGCTGCTGCATGGCTTGTGGCAAAAGCCTCAGGCCAAGCCACAAGCCGTGCTGCAGCCCCAGGAGTTTGTTGCCAGGCCCAGGGCCCCTTTACAGGGAGCCATCTGGACTATTTGCGTCAGTGCACCACAGACATCTGGATGCTTACTACCATTCAGACCGGCTATTCACTGCAGTTCAAGTGCGGTCCCTCTCCCTTTCGGGCATGAAAGTAACATCAGTCATAGACCCACAGGACGCCGAAGTGGTGTCTCAGGAGGTAGCAGCTCTGCTGCAAAAACAGACTATTCACATGACAGACTCCACTCCAGTGGGGCTGCAGTGGCCCTCTTGATCAGTGGTAGAAGCTCTGCCGACAGGGAGAGGTTAACCGCAGGGGATGTGCTGTCTTCACTCCACGTCCTCAGAGGTGGTGAGGGAGAGCACGTCATCCTGCTGCCAATCTGCACTCGTAGCCCCCTGGGATCCCAAGGGGACAGACAGCAGCGAACATTCATGCAGTAACTCTGTGAGCACCGTTGCTTGGTGGGAAACTGCTGCCCAGAGCTTCTCCATCTGCTCCGAGTCCGCCAATCGTTTGGAACGGTGACTCCTCTTCTTCCTCGGGGGAGAATGAGGAAGACGCTTTCCTGTGTGGGCTACTTTCCCGGGTGTGTCGTCCGCTGTCCCTTGGCACAGAGCCATGGGGTGAGGATGCAGCCACCTCTCTAACAGAGGGTAAAGGGGAAGAGCACTGTGCAGGAGTGAGGGCTGCAGAGCACTCTGTAGAGCTGTGTGAGAGACGTTTCTCCACTGTGCACTTGGAGAAATATGCACAAAACTCGCAGAAACTGTGGTTCACCAAGGCCTCCTTTGCGTGCTCTGGCCCAAGGCAGGAAGAGCATCTGACCTGCTTATCCACAACAGGCAGATTGGCCTTGCATGTCTCACAGGGATAAAACCCAGGCATTATGCAAGTAGCAACGCAGTGTACAGTAACAATGTACAGGTGCTGCCTCAGTCTGCTTAAAGACAGCAACGGGGCTATTCAAGACCCGAACAAGACCAGCTTGGTACTGGACCAGGGATGTAAGCACCGGTCGAAACTGGGACGGTTTGGTGACATTAGCACTGGTTCGGTATGGTACGGTACCACGTTGGCTCGGTACTGGTTCGGTGACTTTAGCAGTCAGTCCGGTACGGTGACCTTGGTACCGGTGTCCTAGGAAATAAGTTGATCAAGCTCTAGAATTTAAAGGGGAGGTTCCATTGTTTCGAATGTCTACAAGCTTAGGCTGGGAAATAAGTGGATCGAGCCTAGGAAAAAACTTTTGTTTCACCCTATCCCAATTTAAAAACCATAACCCTAAACTTCAGAACCTTTTTAAAATAAACAATTGTATGTGTAACAATAAATGTTAATGTTTAAGACATGCAGACAAAACAATGTACTGTATACTATTTTTTTGTTTTTTTAACTGGCAGTGGTAGGCCTACGTTTTGCCACGTCTAAACTGTAGTAAAGTTATAGCTATACTAATATTAAAATGTAAAAATACGACCTTGTCATACTAATATTATGGATGCAAGATTATATTACTGAAACATTTTTATTTTTATTAAAGATTGACAACATTTTGACGTGTAAAATAATTTAATATATAAATAAATCTCCACGATCACACAAACTATATCTGATTGACAACAATGTTATAAAAACATAAAAAGGGGTGTGGCAAAGTGGGTGGTAGGGGGAACAGGTGTAGCAGTGATGCGGTGCAGGAATGATGGGCAGACAACTGTAATCCAGAAAATAAGCTTTTATTTTCCCTCCTGGTCTAGTGACCACAAATAATAAGCCCCGGCAATACACAACGATGTGTAAAGCTCGGGGCTGAAGAACACAGGTTGCAGTCCTGATAAAGGAAACAAAAACACGGTCACCCGTCTCGGGTGCGTGCAGTCGTGATGGTGGTGCGTGAATATACTTTATTCCGTGACAGTTCGTGAAGTGGTGATCCGGCTTGTGCTGGCCCAAGGCGACAGCTCCGGATGTGTGTTTAGCTGTCTAGTGATTTCAAAAGACACAGACAGTTAGTTTACAGAGACGAACAAACACAAACCCACACACACACAACTCTTTGCAGAGTAATACAGGGATTACGTCCTTCTCGGTCCTTGGCTTAACCCAAACGAAGGAAACCCAAACAGCGTTACCCTGGCCCCTATATGTAATCCCGCATGATATCTAGGTAAACGGTTGCAGCTGCCTTATTACTTGCAGCTGCCCCTTGTTTACCTGTCAAATCAATACGGTCTTACAACAGAGTCTCGCTTCCTTCCAGGCTGACCCACTTTCCGGTCCCGGAAACGAACTGTCAGGCCAGCCCTTCCAGATACTTCTCCTCCCGTTCTTTAGCGCCCTCACAGGTCGGGAGGAAGATTTATCACCAGAACTCATTGTATTTCTGTCACATATCCCCCCGCTCAGAGTGGAGCCGAAGGAACACTCGGCTAAATCTACCTTTCCCATTGCTCCCCCCTCCCGGGAAAAATAATCCGCATTTTGGTGGTCTTTCCCCGCACGGTGTATCATATGGTACATGAAGGGCTGCAATGCCAGATACCACCGAGTTATCCGGGCATTGCTGTCCTTCATGGTGCTTAACCACTGGAGTGGGGCGTGGTCTGTGACAAGATCAAATGAGTGTCCCAGCAGGTAGTATCGTAAAGAGTGAGTAGCCCATTTAATGGCCAAACACTCTTTTTCGACTACGGAGTAGTTACGCTCCCGAGGTAACATTTTTTTGCTCAGGTACAATATCGGGTGTTCTACTCCAGCTACTTTTTGGGACAAGACTGCACCCAAACCTACATCCGAGGCGTCGGTGTGGAGGATGAATCTCTTGGTGAAATCTGGGGTAATAAGAGTGGGGGCCTGGCAAAGTTTACGCTTAATCGTATCAAACGCCCCCTGACACTCAGCTGACCATTTAATTAAATTTGGAGCACTCTTTTTGGTGAGGTCGACTAACGGGTTAACCACTGTGGCGTACTCGGGGATGAAGCGGCGGTAATAACCGGCTAAGCCCAGTAGTGACCTCACCTGAGTCTTGGTTTTGGGGATCGCTGCATCAACCAAAGCCTGGATTTTGGTGACCACAGGTTTCACCCTTCCATTTCCCATTACAAATCCCAAATATTGAGTCTCTGTTTTGGCAAACGCACATTTTCTCAAGTTAGCTGTCAGCCGGGCTGCCCTTAGAGACTGAAGAACGGCTGCAACCCTAGCCAAATGCTCTCGCCAGGTGGAGCTGTAAATCACCACGTCATCAATATACGCTGCTGCATATTCATGATGTGGGCGTAAAACCTGGTCCATCAGTCTCTGAAAGGCAGCGGGCGCACCATGTAGCCCAAACGGCATGGTTTTAAAGTGGAACAGCCCCTCTGGTGTTGAAAATGCGGTTTTCTCTCTGGAGCTGCGGGTTAGAGGGATTTGCCAGTATCCCTTCGTCAGGTCCAGAGTGGAAATAAACCTCGCTTTTCCCAGTCTGTCTAAAAGTTCGTCGACCCGAGGCATGGGATACGCATCGAACTTGGCAATAGCATTCACCTTTCTGAAATCTACGCAGAAGCGGTTGGTGCCGTCCTTCTTAGCCACTATTACAATAGGACTGCACCACTCGCTCCTGGGAGGTTCAATCACTCCAAGCTCGAGCATATCCCGTACCTCTTTGCGAACGCCACTTCGTCGACTTTCCGGGATCCGGTACGGTCTCTCTCGCACTGTGACACCTGGGGGAGAGATAATGTCATATTCAACTAAGTTCGTCCTGCCGGGCACATCAGAAAAAACATCGCTGAACTCCTCAATAAGCTTACGCAGCTCTCTTTGCTGATCCGGAACTAATTGTTCCCCCATTGAAATCGCTCTTGTGCTCGGGGTCTCTGGACAGGGACCTAAATCATCCTCCATATTGCCTGGGGCTATAAATAAGACCTCTCTTGCCTGCCAGGGCTTCAACAAATTAATGTGGTAGATTTCACGTTCATTCCGGCGATCGGGCTGTCTAATTTCATAATTTACTTTCCCTATAGCCCGAATCACCTCATACGGCCCCTGCCATTTAGCACACAGTTTTGACTCTGATGAGGGAAGTAGCAGCATTACCTTGTCCCCTGGTCGAAAGGTTCGAATCCGTGCATTTTTGTTATAATGCTGCTCTTGTCGGTGCTGAGCCGATCTGAGGTTGTCTTGGGCCAAACGACCGACCAAATCCAGGCGATCTCTGAGTAGGAGCACATACTTCACTACATTTTTAGACGAGCCTTTGTGCTCCTCCCACCCCTCTCTCAGCAGGTCGAGAATGCCGCGAGGCTGCCGGCCGTACAGGAGCTCAAAGGGGGAGAACCCAGTTGAACTCTGCGGCACTTCTCTCACTGCAAAAAGGAGGTAGGGGAGAAGTGATGCCCAATGTTTCTGCTCTTGTGTCACAAATCGCCTCAGCATCGACTTTAAGGTCTGATTAAAACGTTCCACCAGACCGTCCGATTGTGGATGATAAACGGACGTCCTGATGGGACGTATTTTTAATATTTTGTACACCTGCTGTAACGTATTGGACAAAAAATTAGTTCCGTGATTGGTCAAAATCTCCTTGGGGATCCCTACTCTGGCCATAATCTGGGCTAACTCGGTGGCTATTGCAGCGGCACTAGTGGACCTCAATGGAACTGCCTCCGGGTATCGCGTTGCATAATCCACCACTACTAAAATGTGCGTATACCCGGAGTCAGAAGGTAGCAAAGGGCCGACTATGTCCATTGCAATGCGCTCGAAAGGAGTGGAAATAATCGGCAGTGGGACCAAAGGGGCGGGGCGCACTCGACCCGGCGCTACTCGCTGGCAGTCTGGGCAGGTGGCTACATATTTCGACACATCAGTATGAAGACCTACCCAATAGAATCGAGCCAATATTCGCTCCCTCGTCTTCTCGGCTCCGAGGTGCCCCGCAAAAGGGATATCATGCGCCAGCCTCATGACCTCCAGCCGACAAGACGGGGGAACCAATAATTGTGTTACAGGCTGTCCTGTGCCCGCGGCTAGGTTTACCCTATACAGTAATTGCCCCTTGATACTGAAATGTGGATATACTAGCGCCCCAGCGCCGTCAACATCCTTACCTTCAATGGACCGGACCTGTCCCCAAGCGTGCACCAGTGACGGGTCGTTTTGTTGGCCCCACACTAGGTCCGCGCTTGAGTACCACGGGTCCGGTACATTGAGAGGGGCTGGAATAACATCTGCTCTAGTCGGTCCAGTAACCTCGCTCTCTCGGTCACACTGCGTTCCCACTCCCTTCGACTGGCGTTTGTTACCATTGCAGCACTCTCCCACCAGACCCCAGCCTTGTCTCAACAACGCTCCCTCCCATTTTGCGGTCCGTCTCTCCTTATTCGTTTTTCTAGGACGGAAAAGAGGGGAAAACATTTCAGTGTGAAAAGGAAACACATCACCAATTCGTTCCTTTTTTTTTTTTTCTGCCACGTTTACGTGTGTGGCTGAGACTGCCATTTCTTTCATCAATTCTTTGAATTTTGGCCAGTCTCGGCCCAGAATAACTGGGTGTGGCAACCTTTCCGCCACCCCGACTACAAGGTGACGTTTTATCGGTCCTACCGATAAATATACTTTTAATGTGGGGTATGCCGCCGTGTCTCCATGGATACAGGAGATGGCCACCTGACCTCGTGGCCGCCACGACACACCGCCCAGGAGAGCTGTCCTAATCAAGGTTTGCTCACACCCTGTGTCCACTAACGCGTGGGTTTTCACATTCCCTAACACCACATTAATCAGACAAGGCCCCTCCCGACCATTTTCCCCCCGCTTACCAGTCTCAGGTGCCCAATTGCACGCGGCCACGTCACACTCCATGGCAGCGGGGCATGACCTGGCCAGATGTCCCGGCTGGTGGCACCTAAAACAGATAGGAGGGACAGAGGGGGCATGGGTTAGAAATCTGTCCCGCTGCTGGTATGGCAACGGGGCAGGGGCAGCACCTCTACCCCAGCTGGGGGCCAACCTTGGTCTCCATGGGGGGGAGGCAAGGGGGCCCAATGGGGTCGGTGCTCTGGGAGGTCTGGGTCCCTGGAACGAGGGAGGTGGTGGTGATGATGTTGGAGGAGAGGGAGAGAGAGCGCGGCTGCTTCGAAGGGCAGGGGCGGACAGGATCCCAATCCGGGCAGAGGTCAGGGAATCCTCAAAATCTTCGGCCAATTTGACCGCCTCCTCCAGGGTGTCGGGGTTGTGGCGCCGTATCCACGCCTGGGTTTCGGCGCCGACCACATGGCAGAACTGTTCTACCACAATGGCTTCCCCCATCTGCTGGGCGGTCTTCTTCCCGGGGGTCAGCCAATGCACCATGTGGTCGCACAACCTCTCCGCAACCACCCTGGGGCGTGTCTCCGGGGCTCTCCGGTATTCCCGAAACCGCGCCCGGTGGGTCTCGGTAGTAATATTGAGCCGGCGGAGGATAGCCTGCTTGACTAGGTCATACTCGGTGGCGTGCTGGTCGCTCATAGCCTGGTAAGCTGCCTGAGCCTCCCCAATCAGGCAGGGTCCCAGCTGGCTGGCCCAGAACTCCCGCGGCCAAGCCGCCGCGGTAGCCAGCCGCTCGAATGCCACCAAGTACGCCTCCGGGTCATCCTCCGCCGACATCTTCATCGCCCGTGCCTTCGGGGGCGACATCACCGGTATTGTCGTCGGGGTCGCTACTGCAGCCACGGCCAGTCCTACCCGTTCAATGAGCGCTGTATAGCGCTCCTCCCTCCTTCTCTCCTCTGCGTCCCGTCTGCTCTCCAGTGCCTGCAGCAGCTCCGCCAGCGCGTTGCGGTCCATGATCCCACTTCTGACACCACGTGTGGCAAAGTGGGTGGTAGGGGGAACAGGTGTAGCAGTGATGCGGTGCAGGAATGATGGGCAGACAACTGTAATCCAGAAAATAAGCTTTTATTTTCCCTCCTGGTCTAGTGACCACAAATAATAAGCCCCGGCAATACACAACGATGTGTAAAGCTCGGGGCTGAAGAACACAGGTTGCAGTCCTGATAAAGGAAACAAAAACACGGTCACCCGTCTCGGGTGCGTGCAGTCGTGATGGTGGTGCGTGAATATACTTTATTCCGTGACAGTTCGTGAAGTGGTGATCCGGCTTGTGCTGGCCCAAGGCGACAGCTCCGGATGTGTGTTTAGCTGTCTAGTGATTTCAAAAGACACAGACAGTTAGTTTACAGAGACGAACAAACACAAACCCACACACACACAACTCTTTGCAGAGTAATACAGGGATTACGTCCTTCTCGGTCCTTGGCTTAACCCAAACGAAGGAAAAGAACAGCGTTACCCTGGCCCCTATATGTAATCCCGCATGATATCTAGGTAAACGGTTGCAGCTGCCTTATTACTTGCAGCTGCCCCTTGTTTACCTGTCAAATCAATACGGTCTTACAACAGAGTCTCGCTTCCTTCCAGGCTGACCCACTTTCCGGTCCCGGAAACGAACTGTCAGGCCAGCCCTTCCAGATACTTCTCCTCCCGTTCTTTAGCGCCCTCACAGGTCGGGAGGAAGATTTATCACCAGAACTCATTGTATTTCTGTCACAAGGGGTTTAAAACAATTTACCATATAGTCATCGATCACACATTTTAAAGTTCATACGAAAAGACAGTGGCGCGAACACACACCAACATACACAGTCTTGCAAATAAAACGGTCAGATAAAAATAAAAAGCAATACAGTGAACCTCACCTTTAATCAAACTGTTGCCCCGGCTTTCTTTTGCCTACTTTAGCATTACTATTATTATTATTATTATTATTATTATTTGTTTATTTAGCAGACGCCTTTATCCAAGGCGACTTACAGAGACTAGGGTGTGTGAACTATGCATCAGCTGCAGAGTCACTTACAACTACGTCTCACCCGAAAGACGGAGCACAAGGAGGTTAAGTGACTTGCTCAGGGTCACACAGTGAGTCAGTGGGTGAGGTGGGATTTGAACCAGGGACCTCCTGGTTACAAGCCCTTTTCTTTAACCACTGGACCACACAGCTTGCGCGGTCAACTTATTTCCTATGACACCGGTATGGTACGGGTTCGCCAGTTCGCAGTTACCGCAGGTAGCATTGTACAGGGATGCCCACCTGTGCAAGCTACTGGCAAAACCACTCAGTCAGTACTCACACGAGTAATGGTGATGCAAAAGCTGTCGGCATCAAAATGGCATCAAGATGCTGTGGTACAGATTGCAAGCAACCACAACCGAAGCAGCCTTTTGGTCCTGCGCAGCGCTGCTCTCACTACACTTGTGCCGCAGCACACATTGCAAACATGCCTGCGCTTAGTCAATGAGAAAAGAAAAATATTTCTCAACAAAACACACCCAGTTACACTTTAATCATACAAACCGTCTCGTAATTTTGGCCGAAGCCAAAACAAGAATAAAATAACTCCAGCCGGAGCTATCGCTGCCTGGGGGGGACAGCACAAAGTCAGACTACTTACGTTGCTTGATCCCCGGGAAGGAGCGACTCAAGCAGCTGGCTTCATGTGGGGCACAAGGCCGCAGCAGGACGTAATAAACCACAGGTTGTACTGCACAAATACGCGTAATTAGTAAAACTAATACAGTTCTTATTTTTAATACCACATTTTTAATTTGTGTAAAAACACAATAAATATGAAAATCTATAGCAGAAAAAGTAACTTATCTGAATCGGCTCTCCTGTCAGGTCAGTTCTTGAAAGAAAAAATGGCGCTGAGATCTGTGCACGCAGTCCTTTTACCCTCGGGGGCGGGCATTACTGCGTCACAGACTCGGCTGTGCAGCCATGGTATAGATTATCCAGGTTTCAGGGTCTTTAGGGGGTAAACACCCATTAGGTAAAGGTTACATGTCATACTTGAAAGGGAACTGCGTTTAGATACCACCAATATTGCATGTCACTTCCACAGTTCATCTGCTACATTTTTGCACATTTTGTGTTCAAGCATGATAATCCCTCTCCCCAGCAGGCTGTACAGATGGACATTCTATGGTCACCATGACAAGCCAACCCCAAACCCCCCACTCACCTGGTCCTTGACAGACAGACAGCATGAGACCAGCAGCTTAAGAAACAAACTAATTGCTCCTGTGTGACCCTAACAACTGTGACATAGTTTGCAATGCTTAAGTTCACAGATTTTTCACAATGTTTAATACTGCAAAAAACTGATGTTCTGTAATCTATTATACAGATTTGTTCTAGATTTATTCTCACAGAAATAAGTGGTGTTTAGAGAGGATCTTTGTTTACAAAGTAATTTGGGTAAAATACCACATTGTATAGCGACTTGTTAAAACTACAAGAAACAAAGTCAAGTAAACTAATGTTTCAATGTTTCCACATGGAAGATGTTTTAGCACTATTGAAAAATGAGTTTGTTCCCACATGTTAATTATTTCAAGAACTATTTTGACACATACAAAGTGGAAGTGCAATAATTGGAATATTTGTGGAAATAGCCTTAATTTCCATTAAAGTGATTGTAGCCAACAAAATAATTCCATAAATCACAGCCATTTTGCCCTTCCATTCGCTTCATTGCTCTCAAATGTGCAGTTTTTAAAGAATTACGTTACAGCAAACATGTATTTTCATCTGCTGCTACATTAAGTTCACAGTTTCCTTGCCATACCTCCTTGGTGATTTCACTCCAGCAGTTACTTCTGGGTTATATAAAGAATAAATGTGCATGGTGGAGAAAATGTATGGAACTTTTTTGTTACCTACAATTTCTTTAAGTTTCTGTCCTAAATATAGACTCACAGGTGTTTTTTTCAGCCACTTTCTCTGTATTTCAGTGTCTAAAGAAACTTACTATAATACAGCAAACATTAACTTTTTAATAGATCTATATAAATACAGACTGTAAAAGTGTCAGTGGGTATGAGTCACAGAACTGCTCCTGGAAAGCTGTTTTTTTATTACAGCTTTCAGTCAGGGATTAGTAAAATTGCTCAATTTGTTGACCAGCAGCATTCTATCAATTTGCACTATACTCTACTCATTTGTTTTGTAAATGCTGCCAGTGGATACAAGGTAATGTTGTCAATGTATGTCTTTTAATGGTCTGGCCTTTATATGACGAGCATGTTTCTGCAAATGTTGCTAAGAGAAGATGTACAGTCTTGAGAACCAGCATGTAGGACCGTCTCTTGCAATAGTGTCGTTATAATTGTTTCTGCATGAAGACCGCTCATCAAAATGTTTGTCAGCGAGTTTTTCGTCAGTACTTCTGAGTAACCCAAATATATCCCTTCCCCATCTACTGCTACTTCACCCTTGATGACAAGCATGATGAACGAAGGAAAACATCCCCCTAAATCTCTAAACTAGTGACTGTGAAAAAAAAACACAACCAAAATCCACTAGAACTTCCTCTAGAAATATGCCACTGTGTGTCAGCAGTCAGGATATCCCACCTTTGTGTTCTCTTATCTTGTGAAACGTGTGAGGGCTGGGTTTTAATTGGTTAGCAACATCTGCAGTGTAAGGAAGGGTTACCATAGTGACCATGTTATCTATATCCTCCATGTATTTCCTCGCAGATGAAACTGAACAAATTGGACAAAGCGGTGTTAGAGGCCAGTGTGCCAGTGTATGAAACACTCAGAATGGACTCACTGGAGTGAAAAAATGTCTGGGGTTTGTGAAGGGGTTTTTTTCTTATTTTTTTTTTTTTTTTTTTAAATAAATCAAAATAAGAAAGCACTGTGAGACAGAATCGAACAGGCTTCATGGGGTTCCAGAGTTGGAGAGCTGAGGCTCTGTGGAAGGTTCTGCTGCAGTTTGGGGTTTTAAGCTTGTACTGCTGGGATATAGGAGGAGCTGTTGCCCTCTCTCCAACTCCAGCATCCCAAATTCAGCACAAACCAGTCTACAGTTTCGGCAGGAGCTTCCTGGGACTGGATAAATGTAATGCCTGTATCGGCACATCCATTTGCAAGAAATTCTTCAAGGAAGAAATAAGGTAAAAAAAAACCCAAAATGTATTAGATTCTGAACCATGTTTTTTTTAGGCACAATATATATACTTTATATATATATATATATATATATATATATATATATATATATATATATATATATTAAAACCTTTGGATGCATGTTAATGTTATGTTAATCGAATTATTGAACTTTCACAAAAAAAATGTGCTTTGGAGTTCTGTTTTGTCCCAGTGAAAAGTTTTCTGCTATTTGACAAACTTGCAAAAAACTTTTTGTTGCAAGTTTGTGTTGCAGGTAGAATTATTGTTAGTGTTCCAAGTTGAGTCTAGCTAGATTTATATTAAATAAATAAATAGTATTGCTGAAAAAATAAGGTAAATATTGCTTTGAACAACTAAACTAAACTTTTTCAACTTCAGTTAGAAATGGCAATACAATCGATATTACTTTTAAAACTTTTTTCTGGGATACAAAACTAGTCTTGGGTGAGAGAGTGTCCGAAAGAATATTTGCTTCTAAGTAGATGTTATTTTAATATTAAAATACTTGTTTTGTTCGGAGTCCAATTTTAGACTAGCATTAATTTTCCTGTTTACATACAATAGATGAAGGGAAGTGTCTGTTTGGGGCTGATGTCAGTTTAGTAAAACAGAGGAAACTTCCCTCTAGAGTATAAATGCTAAGAGAACTTGCAGAATTCAATGACAAGCGTTTTTAGTATGCTACAGTGCTACCTCTATTTTATTGTCTGTCTTAAACATAAAAAAGTGAGCTATTGAAAACAGTGAATCTGTGAAGGGCCCTTATACAGTCACATTTAGGATTTGTATACTTTACTGTCAACATGGTCTACGTGTTACCGTACTTATCAAACCGTTAAATAACCAGGAACACTGTTCTTTACTAGGGCAATTGACAAATAAATACAAAACATTATTTTCTACTTCAGATGCAGTTATACTTCTTCCTAGAGTGAGAAAATAATAAGATGGTGAAGGATGACACTAAAATGTATCTTCTAAATGTTCTCTTTTAGAAGGCGTGTGCAGCCAATAGCAACTCAGAACTGGGAGAATTTGAAATGCACAATGTGAAAAGAGCACTTTATCCTCTACACATGTATACATTGCGGTGCAATTTCACTTATGTTGTTTTAGACAATCCCTGTCACGCTTTTCAGATATGGCTTGCCACTCAGATAACACATTTCAGTTCAGTACTGTTACAAAAAGCACCTTTTTTTTGTTAATGCTAGTGACCAAGGTGTCTTGACACTATTTGGCCCTCTCTCTTTAATTATATTCCAGTGAGAGGGAACACAAGGCCGGGGTGTGGGTCTTGCCAGGATTGATCATTTTAATACACCAAAATAACAATTCAATAATTCTTATTCAGGTTGACAGAAAATGTTTTTCTGGCCTAAGAAATGTATTGCTTTATGGATTACCAGCTATTTATCTAAGGTTCAGTTGAAATCCCAAGGTAAATAGCTCAAGAATAAATAAATGCGAGGTAATTGAAAGGGATTTGAACACAATAGATGAAGGAATATTAACCCAGTCTCCTCTTTCACAGGTTTCACAACTGGTTGTCTCCACGTCTGAAGCTGCCCCTCAGCTACAAGAAGAGCTACCCTGGGAACTACACTGACGATTCAGAGAATTGGAGACCAGTTGTCGTTTCTCGCTTGCTCACAAAATACAAGCATGACGTGTCGGACACGAATATCTGCACCTCTGCAGCGAAGGGGGTGACCTGCAGCATTGAGAACGTGCTGAGAAGCACCAGACGCTTTCAAAAGTGGACAAGCTCAAACTTGCTCACTCCCGACCTGGTGCAGGTGAGCCACTTTCACAAAGAAGTAGGAGCGAGCATGGTTTAAGGATTTAGTAGAAGGCATTGCAGTAAGTTACATGGGGGAATACTTTGTATCAGCAATCTAGTTTGCCATAAATAAAATAGATCTATTTGAATTCCAAGAGTTGATGCTGTTCATTAACTGTTATTTAAAAAAAAAAAAAAAATAACAAAAATTAGGTGGTTTCACAGACCCTGATTAGCACAAATCCTGGACTACCTTAAGGTAATATTAGGTAGTCCAAGACTAGTGCAAACTGGGGTCGGTGAAACTTAAATGTTAATTTTTTTATTACAATTTACCTTTGAAGTTGAGATACTGGTGGTCTTGAAAGCCACTGTTCGTATCTGTATATAACATTTAATCTAATAAACATAAATACTATAACACTGCAGGCACATTAGCCTGTAGCTAATGGTCTTCCTCTGCATTGCCAGCATGATCACAATTTCTTTAGCTGCCGGTTACAACATACATTAATGATGTCTTGCTTTTCCAACTGCTGTAGAGAAAAACAGCAGTAAAACCAGGTACCGAGGTGTAACACACTGTCGCTAAGTGCAGTGGCTTGAAGTTCACAAAAAAAAACATTTGAAAAGGGTTGGAACGAGATTTCTGTTTGTTGACAGCTATAATTTTTGGGCAATTTGAAATGTACTAAAAACTGAAATTGCCTTGTCTATTGACAGGGGTTATCCAGTCCCATGCTGCGATGCCCGTCTCAGAGGCTTCTGGATCGCATAGTGCGCCGTTACGCTGAGGTGCTGGATGCAGGAAGCATTCTAATGAAACACTTCACAGACCGCGATAAACTGAGACTGCTTTACACACTCGCTGTCAATCAACATCCTATAATGCTACAGGTAACAGGGTTTTTATATATATATATATCACTAACTAGGTGATTAAGTGCATATGCTAGTCATAGTCACTCAAGCGTGTCATGGTTAACGATAAATGATCGAGGATGAGTGATTTATAGACCTTATTTTTTTTTAAAAATAGATGTGTTATAATAGTGAGAAGTTTATTTTGATGCTCGGTATATATATATATATATATATATATATATATATATATATATATATATATATATATATATATATATAAAGCTGTATACTGACATAGTTTATGTTAATCCGTACTACATTGTTTAGTTTTGGTTTAAAAAAATTAGGTAAGCAGATTATTTATATATATATATATATATATATATATATATATATATATATATATATATATATATATATATATATATATATTAGGGGTGTGCCGATACTCATATTTATTAATAATTATGTTTAGTCGTCAGCAGGTATTAAATAAATCAAAACACACCTTTAGTAAGGTGTTGACTTCAAACAAGAAAGACTGAGCTTCATTCACCAACTGAGTATCAATCAATGGCAATTAACTTCCTTTTAAAAGCTGACAGGAATCACATTTTCCTTTCACCTGAGGGCGCTGACACTTTTACTGCCTCAAACCGACAATGAAAATATATTGCAAAACTAGCAAAAGCAACTGATTCATCATGTAAATGTTCCTTAAACCTACCTCGCGTTACTGCTGTGGAAACTGGGATATATATTTGTTTGTGGAGTTTATTCAGAGAACACCTTGCCTAGTACTACAATGCACTGCAGATATGATGGAAACTAAGGAGAGTGAAAAAAATAATTAATATGAAAAGGATAAAAGGAAAGCAATAAAAATAATGGCTTATGAAATCCAAATTAGTTTTAGTTCTTTTGATCATGACAGGATCTATATTTAATAATCAGATTGTTAACGATTGATGCTCAGCAAGTGTGTAAACATGGATAACCGAGGGACACTTTTTAATTAACTAATTTTACTCCATTTAATTAATACCTAACAACTTCAAATTTCTTAAAGGTAATTATTGGGAAAATGCAAGTATCAGCACACCACTATATATATATATATATATAATAATTTTTTGGGTTTTGTAAAAATCAGATTTTCCCTGGAACAGAAGGATGGCCCTTTGTAAGATACTACGGGTCTTGTGGGAGAATGATGGTATCTGCGAGCACCAATCCCATCAGGCAGTTCTACGGCTCCTCCCCCGAGACCACATCAGACCTAGCGTACCAGCTCCTACATGTCACCCAGTCTCTGAGAACAAACGGGCTCAACTACCATCTCTACTACACCGGGGTCAGAGACGACATGTTTGGCATGTTCGAGGATGGGCGGCTGTTCATCACAGATGCCAGCACCATAGGAGTCATCGATAAGCAGGAAGGTAAGCAGCTTGCGCTGTAGATAGCCTTTTTTGTTGTTGTTGCAAGGTGTAGTGGAAATTTCAATATCTCCTTTTAGACCCGAAAAGAAATGTGCCAAGAGACAAAATGAGTCAAACAGAAATTTACCTTTAATAGATAAGTTTGCAAACTGGAGCGTTCAACAGAGTGACGCAGACTCTGTTAGCAATAGCAGAATCGCACACCCAGCTGATTTTTTATGCAGCTTATATAGTTTTCTGGAACATCATACAAAGGGGGAAATTAAACAGTGTAACCATATAAGGATTGGTTATCTAGCTTAAAAGAAGTGGAGACCATATAGGGTCATAGTCAGGTTATAGAACAAGAAATTATCTCCATTTCGGAGAATCATAAAACAGTCATAAGACAAGTTTGTGCTAGACATGACAGCTAAAATTAGTTTAAACTGGTTGCGCCTTGTTACCCACAAAGTTGTTTACTTTTAGATCCTCATTGGTTCATTCGAATGGGGAGATTAATAGTAAGTCTCTGATTGGTTGTTGTTACCCGTCAGTGGGGGATGATTTCCCCCCCCCCGCGAGTTCCAAGGAACAGTCAGTTCAGTATAATGCAATTTATACTTTTTATAAGTCATTATTTTCCTTATTACATGTCCTGTTAGTCCTATTGACTTGGGACAGGCTTCAACTTAAACTTAACGTTACAACCTATATTGTTATCTTAAAACCTATTTGTTTGTTATTGAGCAAGCTAAACAAGTGTAATAAAAATTCCATTACAAAGGGAAGGCAGCTCACAAAGCTTGATGGAAGATTATCTTGTTATGTCAACATCACCAAATTGAACTGCTGAGATCTGGTGATCTTGACAACAAATAGTTTTTAATTTGTATTTCTTTAAAAGAGAATGAATTAACCGTATCATGTTTTTTGTTTTGCATATTAAAACTATTGATCCTGGTAATACCCACATATGATGACAGGGTGGGATCAAGGCTGGCTTGTGGCAGGAATATACATTTTCAAGGGCTCGACAGTGCGTTGAATAAATTAGACTAAACTTTTAACCCCCTCTTAAACAAGTGAAATACAAAATAAAACACAAATAGAGAGCAGAACACATGCTTCTTGTTCATTAAGTATCCATGCCTTTTTGTCATCTTCATTGTGCTGGGTGTTCGGTGTAGCCGTTTTTATTCCTTGATTGCATCTTCATGAACGAGGCTCCACAATCACAATGGAAATCATCAAGCCCATAGGGACAGAGGTGTTACATCACTTTCCTGTCTGAAAAGCAAACATCTATAAAATATATCTATCTAGTCAATTCTCATGAATACAAATTTCAAGGGATTAGCAAAACAATTAGTATTTTCAGTAATTCATATTATCAAGCCAAATGCATACTGTCAGATCAAATTTCAATTACAGAACAATGAAAAGTATTGTACTAAGTGAACTTTTAAAAAGTATGTATTGCAAATGAACTGCAATTGAAATGTGCATGTCCCATTCTGATCACGGGCATTTTTAAACCACAAAAGCAAGGTTTCCTCAACATCAGGTATTGAGCAGATCGGAATAACTGACTACTTTAGTCCAGCTTGATGATCATCAGCCTGTATTATCGTACCCCAGTCTTTCAGAATGGTTGAAAAAGTGTTCGTGGGAATGTTGAGATCTGCATCAACATCTTTCGTTTTCAGGTACAGTGGTGCATTATCTAACCCTTTCAACACCTCCACTTTTGTCTGCAAGGATAAGGCACCCCTTGTTACATCTTGTTAGTGAAATCTGGACCCCTTCTGTCTTGCATAATTCCTTCAGCTCAGACAGACTGGATACGCAGTGCTTGTCTACAGCTTTTTTCAGTCCAAAGCATTTCTATTGGATTCAGATCCGGTAATTGTGAAGGCCATTCCAGAACTTTGTTGAAGAATGCTTCAGATTCCTGTTCATATTTCTTGGCAAAATATTGATGGTTTATTTAATTCATTTTCTTGGTTTAAGTGCATACAGCTCTTCTGTGTTCAGGTGTGTTTCTACAGCTCTTTCACATGCCTGATGCTTCTAAATATTTCTTTAAGTCCTTGACTATGAATATTCTTTTTAGCTGCTCTGGTCAATTCTCCTACCTTCTGTACCTGTAAGTTTCTTTGGACATCCACACCTTTCAAGTGTTTCAGTTGAATTTGTTCAGTGGTACTTGATTATTGCTCGTATTGTGGATTTTGGTATTCCATATATTTCTTTGATACTGTTCTGTAGCTATTTCCTTTGTTGTATTTTGCTACGAGTGATTTTCTCAAACGTGAACCCAACAAATTTATCTTGATCATCTGCTGTGTTGCCAAAACGTTCTTCTTCAACAGATGTTAGAAATAATTACTTTTTCTGGCTATTGACTTTATAATGCCGCTTAGTTACTGTCTAATGCAGAGGTTCCCAAACGTTTTTTTTGCTGTGCCCCCTTTCCGAGGTGAATGCCCCATCTGCACTTTCCCCTTCTAATAAACAGTACAGTATTTAAAAAAAAAAAATTTTCCCATGGGAACATCATGATGGGAAATGTAGTTCTAAGCGGTCCATGCGGGTACATGGGAAGCCATCTTGAGGCAGGGAATGGAATTTAAAAGTTTAAAAAAGTGGTCAAAATGTAAAGAAAAAAAAAAGAAAATTAAAACAATACACACACCGTACATAAATAGTTATAGCAACACATGGGAACATGTAACACAATAAAATAAAAAGGTCCTTATGTACCCTTATGTAAGTTCATTGAGCTTGTCAAATATGTCAGTCAAATAGCCCGGTAAAACTTGAAAGTGCTGGTCGAGTAAGTGTTGAAGTGGGGAGTGAGAGTTCATCATGATTTATGTATCGAACATAAACCATTATTTGGGCTGCATTGGAAAAAGGGGTGTTACCTCACTGCTTCAACAAGCTGCTGCATTCAACAAGGGCAGCAGTGTGGAGTAGTGGTTAGGGCTCTGGACTCTTGACCGGAGGGTTGTGGGTTCAATCCCCAGTGGGGGACACTGCTGTTGTACCCTTGAGCAAGGTACTTTACCTAAATTGCTCCAGTAAAAACCCAACTGTATAAATGGGTAATTGTATGTAAAAATAATATGATATCTGTATAATGTGAAATAATGTATAATGTGATATCTTGTAACAATTGTAAGTCACCCTGGATAAGGGCGTCTGCTAAGAAATAAATAATAATAATAATAATAATAATAATGTCTTCCGCCATATCAGCAATTCTGTGGCTAACCGTTTTGTCAGATAGTGGAATGAGACTTAACTGATCAGCAACTTTCCTTTCACATACTATCGATGCCATTTCAATTTCTGCTAGCAGCACAAGATCTTCACCAATCGTAGGAGACAGCCTACAATGCTTCATGCTTTGGCAGGTGTTCCGTTGCTTTCTTCAATTAACCTCCTCTGTCCTTTGAGTTGAAAGAGCTTTCGTTCAAAAAATCTTGTGGCTTATCTTTGAGATAGAGTGTTTGGTCTCCAGATGGCGTTACTTTTAGTTTGTTTGGTTTCTTGCTATCACTGGCAAAAACATCCGCACAAACAACACATTGTGGTCGCTGATGTTCATCAGAACCAGTACATGTAAATCCCAGGTCCAAGTAAGAGGGTTGGTATTTCCTGTTCTTTTTTTGCTCGGATTTACCTGTTCCTTCATCTGGATCAATATCCTCGTCTAGAAAAGTCTAGAAAATGCTGGATAATAGGTGAACATTCTTAGAGAGTATAAAAGGGTTAAGCATAGGATGATTGCTGTCATTACCAATAAGTTAATATGGGAAAAAGTAAAGAGCTATCTGAAGACCTTAGGCAGAAAATTATTTATTGTCATAAAGCTGGAGAAGGATTCAAGAAGATTTCCAAGCATCTGAGTATCCCAATTTCAACTATTGTTTATATTATCAAGAGGTACAAGACTCATGGTGCTGTCACACCGCTCCCTCAGTCTGGAAGAATTGTGAGAAAGGTTAATAACAATCCGAGATTGACTGCCAAAGATATTCAAAGTGAATTGGCTGCAAGTGGGACTGGGGTTTCCATTTCAACCATAGGTCCAGTATTGCATGGTGAAGATCTCAATGGTCGCAGGCCAAGGAAAAAGTCACAAGGACAATCGCTTAGAGTTTGCAAAACGGCATTTGAATGATGAATATGAGATCTGGTCAAAGATTTTGTGGATTGATGAAACAAATATCGAGCTATTTGGTCACGCTGATAGTCGTTACTTTTGGAGAAAGTCTGGTGAGGCGTACAAAGAAAAGAACACCATACCTACTGTCAAGCATGGAGGTGGTAATATCTTTCTATGGGGCTGTTTTTCCTCTAATGGCGCAGGAAATTTAGTTTCAATACATGGTAAAATGGCTTCCATAGCATACCAAAATATACTGGCCAATAATCTGCAACCCTCCACTGCAAAACTTGGTTTAAAGTGCAACTGGATGTTCCAACACAACAACGATCCAAAGCACACATCAAAATCTACTTCAGAATGGTTAAAGAAGAAGAAAATGAAGGTTCTGGAATGGCCTAGTCAAAGTCCCGATCTAAATCCGAATTGAGAATCTTTGGTATGAGTTGAAGGCGGCTGTGCACAAGACAAGTCCATGGAATTTGAATAACTGGAACAATTTTGCATTGAAGAAAGGTCAAAAATCACTAAAGAATCATGCCAAAAGCTCATTGACAAATATCCCAATCGTTTAAAAGAGGTTACTATTGCTAAATGTGCCTCAGCTAGCTATTAATTTCATTTTCTTTGTCAGGGTGTGAATACTTATGAATTAGCATTTTTGTTTTTCCAAAAAATTGCTGAAATAAATAATTGTAGACATCTATTTCTATTACTTTTTTCCTCATCCACAAAAGCAAAACTGTTGCTACAAAAGATTTTTCCTCAAATTCTTTGGATAAAACTTTTGACTACGACTGTATGTATGTATGTATGTATGTATGTATGTATGTATGTATGTATGTATGTATATACATATATACACACACTCTCTCTCTCTCTCTCTATATATATATATATATATGTGTGTGTGTGTGTGTGTGTGTGTGTGTGTGTGTACACACATACATACATTATAAAAGGGCAAAGCAGTTTGCTTCTGTGTTTGGAATATGAAACAGTAATGAACAGGGCCAGAGTACAATTCCAAAAGTAAAAAAATAAAAACAACAAAATGCTAATGTCCAAATAACAACCACAATGTACCCTGTTTATCTGCAAGACGGTAAGAAAACCTTGAAAACTCCATTGGGATTCAGTCACAAAACAATACCATTTAATGGCCTCCAAAATAAAATCCACGGGGCGAATTGTAAAAAGAACAGAAAATAATCAGGGAACCAAAAGCAGCTGTATCGCTCACATACCACAGCACATGCAACAATGTATAAACTCTGCTACTCCTTGTAATTTATATTGCTTTATTTTCGCCTTCAACATAAATCTTAATGTATACTGCAAATGTCATCACTTTTTGACCACATCTGCCACCCACCTTTCCAATGAATTACAAAATCTCTCATGTTGATCTTGCATAGAAATATAATTGGGAACATCCTGCCTTGTTGAGATTACAGTGTGCAGCCTTCCTTTTACACCAACAATGCTGTTTAGAGAACTATAAAATCTTCAGTATCTGGTCTCCAATGTTAATTAAGAGCAATATCAGAGTTATATTTGCGGTTTGTACTCGACTTCATCTAGTTGTGTCGATGCACATTGCAAGTTTGTTTCAGTCATCACACCTTGGTGACTATTCAAAACTCAGAAGTTTAAAGCAGCTCTGTGGCCTCAATAGAGCTCCCAGAATCATGTCTAACCACAAAGTTTATCTGGTATACCTGTGTTACCATTAACGTGTCCCCCTTCTGCACTCTTCACCTAGTGGATCTAAGATATGTAATGTAAATACTGGTGCATTTCTTACTGCCACTAGAGGCAGTGTGTTGCAGGGGGACATATTCATGGTTACACTCAGGTGTTCCAGCTATCCTTAGAGGTTTGGTGCTTTAAACTTTTACAAAGTCACCAGGAAGCGATGACTGAAACAGTAAAGGATACAACGTGAATCTAAACAACAAGAATAGTTTGTTAAAAGAACTCTGGCATTTCATAGCCATGATAATTTGCTCTTTATGCTACCTATATGCTTGTGATCTGACCTTGCTGCAATTAAATTGAAAAAACACACCGCATGTACTGTTGCCCCTTTTATCAGAAGCTTGTCAAGTGCAACACTAAAGCTTAAAGTGAACCGACAAAAAACTGGAACAGACTGGTGATTTGAACTTGAACTAAATCTGTATCACAGGCTTGTAGGAGTTGAGTAAAAATATATATTATATATATATATATATATATATATATATATATATATATATATATATATATATATATATATATATATATATATATATACACACACAGTACAAAAGTTTTAGGCAGGTGTGAAAAAATGCTGTAAAGTAAGAATGCTTTCAAAAATAGACATGTTAATAGTTTATATTTATCAATTAACAAAATGCAAAGTGAGTGAACAGAAGAAAAATCTACATCAAATCAATATTTGGTGTGACCACCCTTTGCCTTCAAAACAGCATCAATTCTTCTAGGTACACTTGCACACAGTTTTTGAAGGAACTCGGCAGGTAGGTTGGCCCAAACATCTTGGAGAACTAACCACAGTTCTTCTGTGGATTTAGGCAGCCTCAGTTGCTTCTCTCTCTTCATGTAATCCCAGACAGACTCGATGATGTTGAGATCAGGGCTCTGTGGGGGCCATACCATCACTTCCAGGACTCCTTGTTCTTCTTTACGCTGAAGATAGTTCTTAATGACTTTCGCTGTATGTTTGGGGTCGTTGTCATGCTGCAGAATAAATTTGGGGCCAATCAGATGCCTCCCTGATGGTATTGCATGATGGATAAGGATCTGCCTGTACTTCTCAGCATTGAGGAGACCATTAATTCTGACCAAATCCCCAACTCCATTTGCAGAAATGCAGCCCCAAACTTGCAAGGAACCTCCACCATGCTTCACTGTTACCTGCAGACACTCATTCGTGTACCGCTCTCCAACCCTTCGGCGAACAAACTGCCTTCTGCTACAGCCAAATATTTCAAATTTTGACTCATCAGTCCAGAGCACCTGCTGCCATTTTTCTGCACCCCAGTTCCTGTGTTTTCGTGCATAGTTGAGTCGCTTGGCCTTGTTTCCACGTCGGAGGTATGGCTTTTTGGCCGCAAGTCTTCCATGAAGGCCACTTCTGACAAGACTTCTCCGGACAGTAGATGGGTGTACCAGGGTCCCACTGTCTTCTGCCAATTCTGAGCTGATGGCACTGCTGGACATCTTCCGATTGTGAAGGGAAGTAAGCATGATGTGTCTTTCATCTGCTGCAGTAAGTTTCCTTGGCCGACCACTGCGTCTACGGTCCTCAACGTTGCCCGTTTCTTTGTGCTTCTTCAAAAGAGCTTGGACAGCACATCTGGAAACCCCGGTCTGCCTTGAAATTTCTGCCTGGGAGAGACCTTGCTGATGCAGTATAACTACCTTGTGTCTTGTTGCTGTGCTCAGTCTTGCCATGGTGTATGACTTTTGACAGTAAACTGTCTTCAGCAACCTCACCTTGTTAGCTGAGTTTGGCTGTTCCTCACCCAGTTTTATACCTCCTACACAGCTGTTTCTGTTTCAGTTAATGATTGTGTTTCAACCTACATATTGAATTGATGATCATTAGCACCTGTTTGGTATAATTGTTTAATCATACACCTGACTATATGCCTACAAAATCCCTGACTTTGTGCAAGTGTACCTAGAAGAATTGATGCTGTTTTGAAGGCAAAGGGTGGTCACACCAAATATTGATTTGATGTAGATTTTTCTTCTGTTCACTCACTTTGCATTTTGTTAATTGATAAATATAAACTATTAACATGTCTATTTTTGAAAGCATTCTTACTTTACAGCATTTTTTCACACCTGCCTAAAACTTTTGCACAGTACTGTATTTTTTTTTTACTCAACTCCTACATGTCTTCTCTTGTTTTTATATATATATATATATATATATATATATATATATATATATATATAAACAAGAGAATACATGTAGGAGTTGAGTAAAATATATATATATATATAATTTTTTTTTTTTTTTTTACTTAACTCTCCTAGATTGCTGTAGCCAGTGCGGTTTCATAGCGCCTTATCAAAAGACAGCTTCAGCAGTATATATATATTTTTTTAATTGACAGCTACTGGTAAGCCACAGATACCTTTCATAATTTGAATGTTGGAAGTGCCGAGTCCCTTCCTGTGTCAGTTTGGGTATTTGTGGTGTATACCTCCCTTTGTTTAAAAAAAAAAAAATCTCCAGTTTTTCTGAGAAAGTTTTCTTGATTCATAACCAAATCAACTACGATGTCTCCGTTGTCTGATAACTTTTAATTTGTAAAAAGCAATTCTAAATATTTCTTTGAAATTCTCAATATAAATTCTCAATAATGGTCTCTCTACAATATTAGCAATATCGTGCGAAATTCAACTATTCTTACACCGCACACCCTAGCATATTTATGTCCCGCCTCTGCTCACTAATGATTGGACAGCTGCAAAACCAGGGCAGCTCTTTGACTTTCCCCATTGGTTAAACTCACAAGACCTTCAACTGAAACAGAGACTACCTTCAGCGGTATATGTCCCGCCTCTGTTCACTCATGACTGGACACCTGCATAACAAGGGGCAGATCTTTAAATCTCCCATTGGTTAAACCTACTCAAGACCATCACTGTTTATGTCACTTGTCCACTCACTCACTTATGATTGGACTGCCGCGGAGAAAATGCAGATCTTCCATTGGTTTATTTTATTTTATATATTAAAAATAAAAATAAAACTATATATATATATATACGATTTGAAAAAGAAAAACGGCTGTGTACAAAAAGGTGCTAAATCTGAAAAGGGCAATGTAGGTGTACAAAAATTTGAATAATTGATATCTATCTATCTGTAATTTATATTTGAATACCCTTCTTTTTTTGTAGGTCTTCATCAGTCCAATGACAGGCTACAGGATTACAGGGATGTCTTCTCTTGTTTGAGTTTGAACTGCAAGAGCTCTCCACCTTGCCAGACTGTAAGAGAGTCACAAAGCCTGCTCTTAATCTGCAGGGATATTCTTCCAAAACTGTTGCAGCCCAGCCAAAATCAAAACAAGCACCTGCAAAATGAAATGGACAGACTAATAAGTCTTTGTGGAAACAGTATGCTCCCTGACAGCAGTATTATAAATGCAGCAAATGCACTGATGGCCCTGCTCCAACCACTGCGCCCTTGCAGTCCGCACTTTGCTTACAGATACCCAGAATGTAAATATAACAATGCATTTTGACTTGGACGGCAACCTTCAAGCAGGGAAGTGAAGGCACGTGTACTGTTCATGTACTGTATCACATGCAACAATTTATTAAACATAACTCTACTATCCTTGTAATATATTCAACTTGTTTTTTGCAATTAATGTTCCAGATAGAGAACAGTGCAAAAATTGTATAAATGGGCCACTGACAATCTATGCACATGAAATACATGCCGTTAAAGTATTTGAAAAAGTTAACAGTTAATGCTTGCTGCTTTGACTTTTGCTTTCCTTCCATTTTACTTCTAGACATTCTATCTGAATGTCGTGCCTTGAAAAGGAGCTTCCTGATTAGTGGATGAAAGTTCAGAGGTTTCTAAATTTATAATTTTGCTAATTGATGGTTAAAGTTCTCTTGATTACTAAAATCCTTCTGGGAAGTTTTGGAAGTACTAACGAAAATTCTGTTCTCCATAAGGATTCAGATCTGGTGATTCCGTAGACCAGGAGAGTTGAAGAAAGGACTATATATTTCGTATTCTTCATTCAGTTAATGATCGAACAATAACGCAATTGAAAAATAGAACCCAGTCCATGCCTGGTTGAGAACCTTGTAATCGCTTCAATTAGACTTTAAAAGAAAAACATAAAATTCAGACATAGAAGTCAATCATGGGGTTTCCATGCGGGTTAATTTACACGTGAAATGGCGATGCGTGTGCACGTTTGGGAGAATTACTCGTGTAAATCAAGTTTGTGGCTGAAAAAAACGGCCAAAGAGAGGTCTAAGGTAAATCTCGTTTACTCGTGTAAATGACGAAAAACATGGGGAAATAAACGCCCAGTTTCGCATGGAAACCCGCAGCTTGTTTACTCTTAAGTGACATCACTATAATTATTGCAAGGGAGCAGGTCAGTTGTTACTTTGGATTCCAAGACAGCAGAAAGTAAGTGGCTGATGGGCGGATTTATGGTTAGCAGTGTTGTAGTTCACCTTAATGATAATGCGGGCGGCTTTTTTATTATTGTTTTTTGCTGTGTCATGTTGTATATCTCTTGTGGGTTTACAGTTCTGTATAAAACCACTTACCATGAACTGTTATATGCCCTTGTTCTAGTATTAAATCAGCTGTTTGAGAATACCCTTGCTGTAAAAACTATGCTAAAGTTAAACACGAAGAGCAAGTGGGCTGCTTACTACATGTCTGTAACTGAATTCCCTTGTGTTTGATCCCAGCTATGTCCAAAGACAACGCGTGTCCGCCCTCCACTCAAATCGCTGGAGCGAGGAGGAAACCCGGGCATTAATAAGTATAGTTAGTGACTTGGATGTGTTGAGCCAGCTTGATCGCCCGGAACAGCGCAACAAGCATGTGTACAAACAAGGGTTGATGCCCTCTCAGAAAGAGGAATAGAGCACACAGTCTAGGGTCACATTTAAAAAATTGAAACTGTCCTACCTGCAAGAACGAGCAAGGAGGTGCCATTCGGGAGAAGCAGGACTGTCCCGCAGAGCAATGCTTTTTGCTTCAGTTACATCAGGCATAGTTACGTACGTGTTGCAGTGCCTCTGAACAAGGAAGTTGACAAACTTGTAAATACAGCGATGAACTGTGGTTTTATGCACCCCAAACACATTGCCAATTACCCTGTACTCAGCTGAGGATGCCAGCCTATACAGAGCAATCTTTTTTTTCACTGGCACAGGAGGCCATATGCAATTCTTTTTTGGCTGCATATCTTCCTTCACCAATTCCACTATAATGCTTAGGTCGGCCAGTGTCCTCGGCTCACCGCGCACCAGTGACCCCTGTAGTCTGGCCAGGTGCCTGCGGGCTTGCCTGTAAGCTGCCCAGAGCTGTGTTGTCCTCAGACGCTGTAGCTCTGAGGTGGCTGCACGGTGAGTCTGCAGTGTGAAAAAAAAAAAACAGTCGGCTGATGTCACACGCTTTAGAGGACAGCGTGTGTTCATCGTCGCTGCTCCAGAGTCAGCGTGGGGGTGGTAGCGGTGAGCTGAGCCCAAAAATTATTGGATATGCCAAATTGGGAGAAAATAATCTAGTAATTGGAGATTGCTAAATTAAAAAAGCACATCATTATAAAACACATTATTAACCAACCAGGCATGGGGTATTTTGCTTTATTATAGCAGCTTAGATTCATTCGTGTAGCAGTTCTCTGCGCATGGAAACCACATTTTCACAAAATTTCACTAGTAATCTTCAAACATAGCACGAGTACTTTATGCATAGCTAATTTACATATCAACCCCCACCTTTCCGATTCATTTGCATGATGTCGGGTGAAAAGCCCGGTTTACTCAAGTAAAATAAACTGAGCGAATAGAAACCCAAAAAAGCATTTCACACAAGACAATTTCTGGAGCTAAAAAAAAAAATCCACCTCAGACTGTTATCTCAATTACCTGTGTGAATCTTGCTTTTCAATCACCAACAATAAAGAGATGAAAAAAACTGGGCTCATCTTTTCAGTAAGCCATGATGATAATCAGAAATGCATGGGTGAAAGTGGCCAATGATCATTCTGACTGAAACTCCCGAGGCAAAACCAATCTTTTGGCCAGGGGTCTGGGGGCCACCTAGGCCCGCTGAAGCTCTGGGGTTATACAATACAAGCTCTCTGTATTCCGAAACATTGTGGACCACTTTCAGAAGCAAATCTGAACTTGACTTTGTAGAAAATGACATTTAGAAATGACTTTACTTAGAACTTGTCATTTTACCATATGGATCAACCTGGTAAATCCCACGAGGCTAATTAACAAACATAGTTTTTGAAATGTTACTCATCAGACTTTTTACATGTATGCCCAATTCACATAACATACATTTTATAAAACATCAGCAGCAAAATCATATACAATACCTGCTTAACTCAATCAGATGACCATTTTGACAGTTTTCTAAAGACCTAATTTAAGGAGTTTGACAATTTTCAATGTTGATAACTAATATTCAACTGTAAAAAATAAAGCAGTTTATTTATCTGTATAATAACATAAATGTAACGTATACTCACTTTGAGTATAGACAAGCTCTGAACCAGTAAACTTTCTTAGTCAGCTTTGATATCTATAGGTGAGTGTTTCATTCTAAAGCAGTACAACAATTCAGTGTTTTAATCAATGTCAGAAGCAATAGTCCAAGTATTTTGTGTCTCAATCATAGATGCCAAACTTTGGTAAAACAGTTAGGAGCAAACTGAAGGACTAACTGCCAAGTGTTTTTATTTATTTTTTTACAATTAAGAAGCTCTAAGAAACCAAGCAAACCTTGCTGTTGTGAATTTACGGTTTTAGTAATTGCAAACCAACAAAACAGGGCTGGTGTTTCAGCATAAAATGTTCAATATGTACTTACTGAGCACACATTAATTACAAATACATGCAAGTAGCACCAAATGGCACACAACCAGTACCAATGGCATCTCTGCACAGTGCTACACCTAGAATTCCCACATACAGCATATTAAAGGAAAGTGTTAAACAAAGAAAAGCACTGTTCTTTTGAAGGTAAGTGTTCCCGAAGTAAGATAGTTCAAAATACTTGCCATGTCAGAAGCACTGGTTTACTATATATATATATATATATATATATATATATATATATATATATATATATATATATATATATATATATATAAGACTTGATTCTGATGCAAATTTAACAGTATATATTTAACTGTATAAACGTAGTCGCAGGAAGGACCAGTCAACAGTTGTTTCTTGTTTTATACCATTAAAATGGTCTTATTCATCTAAGAAATTGTGTCTTTGCCTTCGTGCTTGCTTCTAAATATGGTCCATTGAGTTAGAGGGCAAAGTTTGCCCATAATAAAATAAAACAATGATGTAACTGCTGCTACTGCAACCAAGTCATTTATTTTTAGTTATTAAATATTTTTTTGAAATATTGGGGCACGTTTTGCACTTACTTTGGATCGGGTACGTTATTGTATATCTTTAAAAAGGGCTGACAGTGTGCAGAATGACGGGGAGAGTAATACAAGCAAAAATATTGTAATTACTTTAAGATTTCAGGTACGTGGCTTTAAAGTTAGATGACACTGGCTGCGAAAGGACTGCAACCCTATTGTCATTTTTATACACAAATAAGCTTACTAGACTTGAAAAAACATCTTAAACAATGCAAGAAAATTTCCACTTGGTTTGATTGAATGAGTAGTACACAACAAGCTTTAATATGAACGCTGAAAATGTATTTCAATAAAGAACGACACATTGTAGCCTAATTCACTAAAGCAAAAACGGGCTTCTGTTATTTTGAAATACCACTGCTTTAAATTATTACACTATGTAACACAATTTTTGTTCCTGGGTAGTAAGTGTTATTTCCTAATTGCTTATGCCTCAAAAGTATAGAAAATGGCTATTATTCCCCACAAACTTTGCTTTTGCGACCAGACAGTGATATTTTGGAATTTACCTATTTCCAATGAGAAAACGGGCGAATTTGTGTCTTTTCGTTCACATAAAGTCAGAAAAAAACAACATATGAATCCAAATTAACATGTATTTATACTAAAGTAATACAAAAATGACTACAAAAGATTTAGAAGATTTACGATTATACTGTAAATCACTTTCACGAATCAGCCCCCAAATGTAGTCTCCCATCATGTTCTCGTTATACTGTCCTTGGTAGCGGCGTTCAAAGTCCAGTATATCCTGGTGGAAGCGCTCGCCTTGCTCCTCCGAGTACGCTCCCATGTTCTCCTTGAATTTATCAAGATGAGCATCAAGGATATGGACTTTGAGGGACATCCTACAGCCCATTGTGCCGTAGTTCTTCACCAGAGTCTCAACCAGCTCCACATAGTTTTCAGCCTTGTGATTGGCCAGGAAGCCCCGAACCACTGCGACAAAGCTGTTCCAAGCCGCTTTCTCCTTACTAGTGAGCTTCTTGGGGAATTCATTGCACTCCAGGATCGTCTTTATCTGTGGTCCGACGAAGACACCAGCTTTGACCTTTGCCTCAGACAGCTTAGGGAAGAAGTCTTGAAGGTACTTGAAGGCTGCCGACTCCTTATCTAGAGCTCTGACAAATTGTTTCATAAGGCCCAATTTGATGTGCAGTGGTGGCATCAGCACCTTCCGGGGGTCCACCAGTGGCTCCCACTTGACGTTGTTCCTCCCCACAGAGAACTCGGTCCGCTGTGGCCAGTCCCGCCTGTGGTAGTGCGCCTTGGTGTCCCTGCTGTCCCAAAGGCAAAGATAGCAGGGAAACTTGGTAAAACCGCCTTGGAGACCCATCAGGAATGCCACCATTGCAGCCTCTTGATGCCATCTCAGAAAAATGCAGATATGTATCCACTTAGGCAGCTGGAACTAAACTGAACTGGTGGGCTTAAGGCCCCTGTATTTATACTACTATTTATATTACTGGAAAGTTCTCCAAGTTTACTCAGCACTGAATCTATCTGGAATGTTCTGGAAAATAGGTAAATTCCAAAATATCATAGTCCTGGTCACAAAAGCAAAGTTTGTGGGAATAATAGCCATTTTCTATACTTTTGAGGCATAAGCAATTAGGAAATAACACTTACTACCCAGGAACCAAAAAAAAAAAAAAATTGTTACATGGTGTTAATAGTGCTTAATTACAGTAACAACATTTTATTTAAAGTTGGTGTTGAACTTAAAACAGTTCATGGCCCCACAGCAACATGAACCTACTAACGTCCTTATTTAAAAAAATAAATAAAAACTAACCATCTTGTTCTCTTTTGCTTTTTTTCAATGCATATCATTTAATTAACAGATAATTAAAAAATAAATAAATAAATAAATAAATAAATAAATAAACAAACAAACTAACAACTGTCTAGCCTAAATTTAATTAACTGTTGTAGTCACCACAAACTGCCCAGCATCTTCGCAACACCGCTGCTAACGTTAGTTGTTGTAAAATAGTGCAGAGCAGACTATGTGTCAAACCAATGTTCATGTAGGGTGCCTTTCATTGTGTTTTTTTTTTAAATTTTAAATCAATGTCCGACTTCTGAATGAAACGTTTTTTTTTGTATTACATTAAGCCTTTTAAAAGGCAAAACCATAAAAAAACATAGAATAATAAATAGTGTGTACACTCGGAGCCAAAAAAGTAGAGGGGCGGTGCTCTATGGGTTAGACGCCTATGGTCTCAATCAAGTTAAGGTCTCAAAAATCAAGTACGTGCTTAAACATATGCATACAAAAAATAAACATACCACAGCCTCCAGCTTCTGATGTACAGAGGTCAAGGTTGAATGAGGTGCATTCATGTTGAAACGTAGCTGCAGTTTACAACAGTATCCAGTGCATGGTTACTACTGAACAAGCTGTTTAAAGATGCAGAAAACAGAATCACCCCTAAAGATCGGGTCAATGTGTTTGGAAATTACCATCTGGATGACAAAGACTAACTTGGAGATAAATATTGGTTTAACACTTTTGTTCATTCATTTACACTAACAAAAATCAAACACAAAACACATCACAAGAAAAAAAAAAATATATATATATAAATATAAATCATAACTAAATTAAAAGGAAAAAGGCAGAGAGAAAAGAGAGGAGACAGTCGTAGGGACAGAGATAGGCTAGTTGCACTTAGCACCCAGAAGGCTATGCAGAAGGTTCCCCGCACCTCACTGAGCAAGTCGCAGCGCTTGGGCAGTCCATAGCTGGCTACTCAGAAGCTGCATTAGGGCTGAAAACCAGAGCCTACTAGGCCAATAAGGGGCTACTAAGAGCACCTTGACCCGGTCGTGCCTGATTTTCTCCAGACACACCGGGAGCAGGGCGAGTGGTGGGAAGGCATATAACAGTTGCCTCGACCACTGGTGTGCCAAGGCATCTAATCGCCAGTGGGTCCCCAACTCCCTTTATGGAGAACCAGAGGGGACAATGGGTCAATTCCTGTGAGGCAAAGGAATCGCTCCCAAATGAAGCTCACCACCTCGGGGTGAAGCCCCCATTCCGAGGCGCAGGAGACCCAGAGGTAGGGTCCGAGAAGCTGCTGCCATCAAGCAGCAGAAGGTGCTGGAACGTCACTACCTTGAGCTGAAACAGTTCTAAAACAGGCAGCTATTCTCCGCACTCTGCCGTCCGACATAGTGGACAGCATGGACCTGAAGTCCAATCACACTCCTAGATGCTGTCTGAGAAGGCCTGAGCTGGCTCTTCGCATGATTCACCGTAAGGCCCAACCATTGAAGTTGGCCGGTGACAAGTTCCGTGTGGGCATCTGCCTGTGCTCTGAGACTGGGCACAAATGAGCCAGTCGTCCAGATAATTGAGTACTCTGCTGCCTTTGAGTCTCAAATGGGACCAGGATAGCTTCCATGCACTACGAAAAGGCACAGGGAGCAAGAGAGAGGTCAAATGGCAAGACCCAGAAACCGTACACTATTCACTAAAAGGCAAACCACTGGTACTTCCTGTACACTGGTTTTATAGGAACTAGGTGTCCTTGAGGTCCACATTAATGATTTTGTTAATTAACCATTTATATGCAGGAAAAGATAAAGTATTCAATGATAAACCTGCATTTACCAATAAGCTTAATTAAATCATAAGGTTAACCGGTAAATGTCAGAAAAGCAATATATTTCTTCATAATTCCAGACATTTACCACCTTACTTGGTTAATGTTGACAGTTACCTGTAAAGCACAAGATTTAACAAATTTGAACTTTTACCAGAACATATACATATCAAAGCATGTGGTCTGTTTCATTGTTAGGGTGGGTGATTAAAGCAAGACGACAGTGAAAGGCATAAGGAATTTTAGAGATATGGAATTTTAGGTGACAGAACATTAGTTCGCAATTCAAAGAATACAAAAGTGTAAGCGCTGGGTATTTATCATCTGGAAATCCAAAAGTCACATGACCCCATATGGCTCAATTAGGTAAAAGGTTGCCGGCTGTGCAAACTCATGCAAGCTTCCTTAATGGGGGTGCTTAAGAAATAAAAGGTTGAGGACTGAGGTTCTTTTGGATATATACACAACCACATACACACATTTCTCTTTGTAAAGAACAAGACTTGTAGTTTAACAACTGATTCTTCAAACAATAAAACAAATTTTAATGTAAGTTTCTGTACAATGCTAAGCAGTTTTTATTTATATATAGAAAACGTAATAGGAGTAGTGTTTAAAATGACAAAACTCCTTAATTTAATGGCAGGTACTCTGGAAAAAATAACAGCATTCCATCCACAAATATTTTCAAGCAATAAATATGTATTTATAAATAGTGTAAATTTACATCAAGATTAGAAACAAAACAAAAAAAACACAAATTTGAAGTTTATTCCTTAGTTTATGTGCAACCCATTTATCTTTGTGACTTGGCTGTTTTTTCTTTTTTTTTTTTTTTTTAAACCTAGGAAACCCAAAATTATCATGGTTTCAAAATAACAAGACAGATAAAACATAAAAGCAGTAAAAAAATTATATTTCACCTAACTTTTCACATTACAAATTCTTTTATATTTTGTTACCCAAAGAGACTTAAAATGTCTATCTACCATACAAAAGACCAGCTAAGCTAGTACTCATTTTCTTAAGGGAAAACTTCAATGAAAAAAGATAAATGAACCAATTTATCAGCCCAGAAACCAAGTAATACAAAAGAGGAAGGTCAATGAGTCAGTAGTCTTTGTGTGATGTTGCCAGTTGTGACAGATAATTATATATACAAAACATTTTTTTTTTCACTTTTATATAAGTACAGCCGAAACAGCTATAAATAGTCCTGGAATAGGAGCAGCACCACCTCCCGTCCAGTTGGTTGACACTCCGCACTTGGAAGGTTGCATAGACACACAGCTTTCAGCCAGCAGCCTTATGGGATAGCTACAGAAACCAGTGGTGCAGAACTGGGTCACTTCCTGAATATCAGAAATGTTTCATTTTGTAAAGTCCACAGAACAATAAATGTCAATGTCAAGATGAAGATGAAGGCAATGGAGGAGCCTGACCAGAGAGAGAGAGAGAGAGAGAGAGAGAGAGAGGGGGAAGAAAAATAGAAAACAAATTCAGATTTCAACAATGTGTGTGTGTGTGTGTGTATATCTATCTATCTATCTATATATATGTGTGTGTGTGTGTGTAGAGATTCTCTATACAAGGTGTCCCATAATTCTGTCATCATAGGTATATTTGTTAGGGGTGCAACAATTACTCTATGCATCCATTACTGATCATCTGTCCTTAAATTTCCCGAGCTTTGATTACATATTGGCGAATCAATGCATCAAATTAGAATCAATTTTGAAGTCTACTGTTGCTGGTTTGCATTAAAACCTTAAGTGTGCTTCATTTAGCGCTACTACAGTAGATAAAACAACATTTGCGTTTTGCTAAGATACGCACTTTAGGCCTCTACAGTTGCGTTGGATATACCCCATGTAAAATGAGTTGAGTTGCTTCACTGGTGAGAGTGTGCATTTTTCTTGCACTATAAAGTTACAAGGAAACAATACCTTTTATGTTATGTGTAATCATTTCAAAAGAATGGCAATATTCTATCTACCGATTACCTTCTTTTGTTTCAAAGTATGTTGTGTTTGGATTATATGGCAATATTATATAAAAAGCTGAACTTAGTATGGTAGTTAAATTAGTCAGGATTTGTGAGATTAATTAAAATGCTTTGTTTTGGACATAAAATGATAACAGTAATGAACAACCAGAGATAGATAATTATTATTACAATGTTAAAGGGACATCTGATGCAGATTTTTTTCAGTTGTTACAAACTTTATATTTCTTTTTTTATAACCAGAAGTGTTCTAATTTGAATGCAAGTTGTGCTTTTATGCTTAACTCATGCAGTGTTTTTAGTTATTGGATCTTTTGTTTAAAAAAATATAATATTATGTTTGTTCTTTTGAAAAATAACACCAATGCATCGATTATCGTTGATAAATGCCTATATAATAATCGAATAAGAAATTAGGCTGCCGATTGCACCACTAATATTTGTTAATATGTTGGTATCTCTCCATTTCTTTCAGGTGGGAAATATGCAATGTGTACACATTCAGATCATTGTAATGCCTGACTTATGGGACACCCTGGAGATTACATATTTTTTCTTGAGTTAATGCACTTGTCTTTCACCTACAAAGACTTGGCTTCCTATCAGGTGTTATAAAGCTTATGCAGTTAATTCCTTATTGATTACTAAAGCTAACAGGTAGCAACAGTTTGTGGTTTGGAGGTTATGTTCATTCTAACATAAATGATCCATTTGCTTCTTACTTGTCATCATGCCTTTTAAAGTTATTACCCAGTATGTACATTCAAATATACAACATACAGGGATAAATACTTCACACATTTAAAAAATGAGTAGTGTGCTGCATGTTAAACATGAGTATGTTCATTTGTTTAGTAAATATATATGGCAACATAAATTTTACTCACTAATGTGAACTGGTCATAGACTTGCATCAGGTCCTCCATTTTGTACTGTTCTAGCACCACAAAATTTTCCAGGTTTGCACTGCCTTTGCGAGCACAGTCCTGGCAATGCACTACATAGGTCTTCCGAGAATTGCTCTCACTAGTGACAAAAAGCAGATCAAAGACCTCTACCTGAAACATTAGGAAAGACAAAGGCAAGTATTAAAACCACACATAGACCATTCACAAGAAAAACAATGACTACAAAAAACAGGCCAGCTCAGTATACTTTTCAAACGGTGCTATAATTAGTCAACTACTTATCTGTGCTAATTATAGCAATATACTGGTTTAAATATGTATGCCCCAGTATACCTACAAACCCCAGGGTTACTGCATTCTACAAATGGCTATTCTTCTACATTTTAATAATTAATCCTGTGTTTTGCATCCTTTTCAGCGTGACCAGGGTAGCCATTAAGGACTATAGTTAAGGATAAGAAATCACCACAAACTAGGTGTTTTAAGATGCACTCACCTCACAGATGCTACAGTAATGAGCAGGCTCGTCCTTTCCCCTTCCGTGCCATACAATCTCTTTTCCTGCAACAATGAGAGCCTCCTTCAACATCTGACACTGCTTCAACGTCCTCAACAAGCAGAACCTAGCAAAATGAGCATGGAAAGAGGCATTTAATTCTCAGAATACGTCTTTCATAGACTGACAGACATAAAATACCTTAAGGTATTAGCATGACTATGTAGACAGCATATATATAAAATGAGACCCAGAAATATTACATGGAACCTCGGAAAAGGGCAAAAGTTTAGAGTGGCGTTTCGAGCTTAAACATCTTTATTGTGTGGCTGTCTGCATCCAAGCCTGGGTGGCTGTCTGCATCCAAGCCTGGGTAAACGTAGGTCAAATGGAACAAGCTGCACAGACTATACACTTAATTGCAACATAAGAACACACCATCTTCCTCACAGTACTGAGTCCCTAGTGTCCAATTTACTTTCTATCTAATTTCTAGATATTTATTAATTTTCTATCTGATTTTCGGCTCTTAGGGATGTATGTAATAAAGTCCCATTGCTATTAATTTTTAAAAAGCATATTCAATTCCTGCAGCTTCATCACAGGTCACAAACGCTGCCATGATTTTGTTTTTAACTTACTTAATCATTTCGAAGAGCTTGGGATCTGACACTTTGATGTTCCGTGCCATGTTCCAGGACAGGTGAATCATGGGAACAATAGACTTCACACTTTGTAGTTTATTCCACTCATATCTCTCCACTGCAAGTTTATACTGGTATGCTGTAAGTAAACAAGAAAAATAAATGACTCCTGTTCCATCATACCAAGGTCTAGGTCAGTCTTTAATTAACATCATTTCTTGGCCTGGCTCTATCATAATGAGTGTACATATTACTTCATCAGAAGACAGATAACCTTCCACCTCATTTGTGGTACATTTTTATATAAAAAGACAGACTTTAGCTTTAAGAAATGTTATCATGAGCAGTCCATGTCTTCAAATGCCCAGGTGGTGGACAACCAAATATGTAACAATTTATATTTAAATAAAAGCGAAAAAAGTGTATGTGAAAAAGAATAAGAGGAAGAGTTAACAATTGGAGAAAAAGGGGGAAGTAGATATAGTACGAGCCATGTGGAATAGCAAAAGAAAAAAACTAAACTGGACAAGAAGCAGCAATACCTGTTAGTGGTCCAACATTCCAAGCGATATTATTGCACCAGCCAATAGCCTGAACCCAGTGCACTGTGCCTGCATTGATCCAAACCAGATCTCCAGGACGCTGGATAAACCGATACACAGGGACATTCGCCTCATACAGATCCTCTAGGTTTGGCCACCAGGAGCCCATTAAGAAATTTATATTGTTCCTGTTGAAAAAATAAATAAGTTAGCAAAGTGAGTCCAATTGTACTGGGCAATTAAGCACATGGTAACACAAGTATAGTGGATTATGAAGAATGTAATGAAAAATGTTTGGCAACTACCAATGACAAAATGTAAAGCAAGTTGGTTTGAAGACCACAACTGACCAAAGTCAATTAGAAAAAAAATAGTTCATTTACTTTTCTCCGAACGGTGAATTAACCAAATGTAGTGAATTATCGAATGGTAAAATATTGTGGGAGCACAGTACCATGCTGGCAATTGACTTCTTGTTATTGTGCTAAATATGTTTACATACTTTTCACAGAAATCATTCATGGCACCCCAGTAGGACTCCGGAACTGCAAACCATTCACAATCCCCTGGGCCGATGTTGATGTTGACAGAACAAAAGTTGTTGTTTTCTTGATGACCTAAAAAACACCACATATATAGTGTTGTTAGCAGTGGAACAGATAATCCACAGCAATCAGAAACACATTGACAGTAATCCTAAAAAGGGATTCAGAATTAAAATACACTCTGGAGACTTATTATTCATTAATGATGTGAACAGGAAACCTGATTTTCCTGATTTTACAAAATCTAAGCCAATATTAAATTATGTATCAAATTGCTTTTCCAGCATTTCAGTTAATTTTCCAGCATTTTAATTCAACACTTTTGATATAGTATTTTGCCCCCTGAATTAAGTTTCGTATAGATTAGGGGGAAACGAACAGTGAGCAGAGCAACATCTAAAACATTTCTGATGCAGAGTAACATGCTGTAGTTATCAGAAGGGGCGACGTATCCAAACTCACAGTACTAACCTGTGTACCAGGAGAATAACTGAATTGAACTGAACACATGCTACTCACCAGGCGTCCTGCTGCCAGGAACCTTCATATAGAGCTGAACCGTGTTCATTCCCAGGATGATGTGTCCAACATGGCTCAGGAGATTCCCTGCAGACACAACTCGTGCAAACGCAGGGAGCTTACTTAACTCATGAAGCTGCAACTTCCACCTGAAATTAGTAATTTCTGCTTTAGATAATCCTGGAGACACACTGATCATTTCAATATGATAACAGTATGCATATATAGACAATTTAAAAAAAATGAAAAAATGATATTTTCCTTTCTTAAACACATAAGTAGTGACACAAACTAACCAGTACAGTATAAGCCCTTTGGGGGGAAAAAGGTACATTAGGGGGTGAGGAGTGGCTGTTCACTACAGTAAAGTGACTGTTTTCCAGTCCAACTAACAAGGATATGGTATAGTAAGAATTAAACACATTGCTATACATTCCTTATAATTGTATTTAAACCTTTTCCACAATATCTTAGTGCCAAAGAGCAGACAGTAAAAAGCAAATGGATAATAGTCCCAAAAAGTTTTCAATTGAAAACAAATATACTATTCAGCACACTGGTGTATATTTTGATAAAATGATTCAAGAACTTGGTCAGCATCTCTGTACAACATTCCTGCAATGGTGACTGACTAAGAATCTTGTGCTCCAAAAATCACTTAAAATTGACTTACTTCTTTTCATCTGAGAAGTCAATGTTTGTCCCAAATTTGATGGTTTTGAAGGGTCCTTTTCTCCGCCGGCCAACACTATAAACAAACACACACATTGGTTAAAAAGCTTTTCCACCACAATTCAAGCTGGTAAAACAGCGTTTTAACCATTACTGCACTCACTTATCTGATGATGTTGATTCATTGTCCGAGTGGTCCTTGTGGCCCTTCTTTTCATTTTCCTCCTTAATTAAAAAAAATATATATATTAGGGCTGTTACGATTAACAGTTAATTGGACAGATTAATCAACTAGAGTTGATCGCAAGTACAAATTACAATTTAAAATCGTGCATTCTGGGTAGAGAGGGAAAAGCATGCTGCTATTTAGGGAAGTGCTGATTTGAAGCGCGCTCCCTGTAAGTGGTAGGGCACTGGTTTTAAGCTCGTATAAAAAAAGAAGTTGTGTAAAAATCATAATTGTTGTCTTGTTTTGTACAAGGACTGCCAATAGTGTGCTACAGATGTATATATGTATTTGGAAGTGGAATGTTTATCTACGTTGATTTAAATGATTGCCAAACATGCGTCTGCAAAGTTACTCGTGTACATTGTAAACAGAGCTGTTGTGAACGCCGTGGTAAAATCCAGTGTGGCGCATTTACCCTGAATAACATAACAAACTGTTGATTTAGTTATAAACCTCGGGGTAGTTTTTGTTTCCGTGTTTGTGCATTGCTAATAATTTTGCTGTTTAGGTGTTACCCCAGAGAGGTTAAACAGTATGCGTATAACTGTGTTGCTCTGGCCCTTGGGGCTGGTGTGACAGTTATTGGGTCTCTAAATCTATTTTATTAGTATAATAGGATGAAAAGGTAACATTTGTGACATTTACTAAAATAAAAATAATTATAAAAAATGTTTTTTAAAAAGATCAAATTCCCATTGGGCTCTAGAGTCTAGACATCTAGAGTAGCATTTTCATTGTTCGCATTGCAAATGAGTATCCGCTAACAAGTACAGCATGATTTGCTGACACCCCAAAAAGGTACAGGGATGTATGTATCATTCCTAGAAAACCACCAGCAACAACTTTACTATGGAAGTCAAACAGACATGCTAGGAGGTCATACAACTCTCTTCTCGCAGAAAGCAAAATATTAATGATGTACCACTAACATTACAGGAAACACCTGTACTGTTTCCAACAGTGGCTCATAAAGGCAAGATAAATAAACTGTATAGGGCACATCTTTTTTAAATAGGACATGCAGATGCCAACAGGCTGGCATTATCTATGGTGGGAATATTTTTTCAGCTTGAGTGCTTTGTTTCAACTCAGCTGGCATGCATGTCAGTCAAGTTACCCCTAATCACCAACTCCACTGGAATATAAACTACACAAAGTATTCCAGAGTGGAATGTATCATTTTTGAAATTTAGGATAATTTTATGTCTAACATTGACATTTTAAACTTTGTATCTAAGGAAGAGAAAATATCAACACTATCTTACAAAATACAGTTAAACAGTAGAACTGCCTTCCACGTCCCTCTCCCCTTACTGCACTTCACAGTTTGTAAGTGTGTAATTGTGTATGCATATTGTATCCATCAAAAGCATGTATACAGGATTAAGCAGGATCAAACACCTGCCTTAACCCGATTTTCCATTGTATTTTCGCAGATAACTGACCCGTAATGATTCCTGGAATGACGAGGCCTGGTACTGTGCATATTTGGCAATGGTAGTATGGGACCGACTGCTTTCACAGCGCCACATTTTCTTCGTTCCAGTTAGGTCCCAGTTTTCGTCCGTGGGCTGCGACAGTTGTGTCCGCACCTCCACCAGATGATCAGCGTTTGCTTCTACTAACGTCTTGGTAGAAAACAGGCCGAGATCTGGGAAACAAAGAGGAGCCTTCAGTTTGGTTTTTTTCCCCCTTGGTTTTTTGTGAACATTAGCCACTAGTTAATATGACAAAGACCAATATATACAATTTATAATAGTTTAACAAAAAATCTTTATATAAAAAAGCGCTTCAATTTCAACTATTTGTTTGACAAAAGTATTGGCACCTTTACATTTGAAGTCTGCAAAAATGTAATAGAAATAATTAAATATATATTCCTTGATTGAAAACTATACAGTAATTAAGCTGCATTATAAGTCAATAACCAGAAAAAAAGGTAATTTCCAACATCTGTTGAAGAACATTTTGGCAACTCGACACATGGTCAAGACAAATGTGTTGGATTCACGTTTGAGAAAAGCACTTGTAGCAAACTACAACAAAGGAAAAGGCTACAGAACAGTATCAAAGAAATATGGAATACGAAAATCCACAATCAGAACAATCAAGAAGTAACAGAGAAACGTTTGAAAGTAGACATCCAAAAAAAAAAAAAAAGGGGTAAATCAGGCAGCTAAAAGAATCCTAAAAAAAGATTCAGCCAATGACGATTTAGAAGCATCAGGGATAATAGTGCATGAAATAACTGTACAAAAGCACCTGAACAAAGAAGAGTTGTATGCACAGATCTCTCTGCAAACCACTTTTAAAGAAAATTCCTAAAACAAACCATCTTTTCTTTCCCAAGAAATATGAACAGGAATCTGAAGCATTCTTCAACAAAATGATCTGCTTCAATGAGACTAATATAACTTTTTGCCAAAAATGGACCACAGTATGTTTGGACAAAAAGGGGAAAGCATGGAGGTGATTCGATCATGTTGAGGTTCAGGGACTGGAGACATTCATGTGGGTTTACATGCACGTGAAAAGCGACTCTACAGTGATGACTGTGTGACGTCACGCGAATACATTGTGAAACAGCAAAAGAACGTCCCTTTGGTTAGCGCGGCTTTAAGGGCAGGGGTCAATCGCTTTCTCACGATAAAAATAGCTGTAAAAACCTATGTAAACCGGAGCAGGAACCATGCTTGTGTCTCACAAGATTTCAGCAGTCAAGATCCCGTTTAACTGGTGGAATCTCACGTTATTCTCAGCAAAGTCGTACCAAACCACACACACAGAGACACGAAAGAACGCAAAAGACGCTGCAAATGTAAACCTCTCATAGTCTATTAATGTTTGTATAAATGCATGTTGTTAAGCACAACTAACCGAACTTTTAGTCTCATATTATTAGTAGTAATAGTAGTATTTTCTTTCTATAATTTTTTTAAGATGCCCCAGGAACAACAGAGCTCCACCTCCTCTTCCACCTTACAGAACTGGAATGAATTGTTAGCATCTATTGGCATATTGTGCAATAATGGATATAGTTAAACATAAATGTACTGTATCGCTTTAAATAAAGACTTTTGTTTGAATGTTTATAAGACATCCACGTTTCATTATAATGTGTGTGTTAAGTGGATTCTGCACCTGGCACTTTACCGCAGCTGCAGACCAGCAGTCACTGGCTTCTTGGAGCAGAGGCAGGGTATAGGGACCGGCAGACGTGTACAGGAACATTAGATGCTCAGCCTGGTACTCCGCCTATAGAACTGCCAGTGCATGAAGCTGCTCAGGAACCTCATATGTATTTTTACATATCCCCCTCTTCTCAATCTTATATTCATACAGGCCTAAGGATCATGCTTTTTTTTTATTGTATTGTAGTGTAACCCCATGTGTTCCCACATTTTCCACATACATTTATACTATACTATTACTTTATAATTAAATACAACTTTTAGATGTTACGCATATCTATTTTTTAAGTAGTAAAACTTGTACTTAGTAGAAGTTTTATTTTATATACTTTTACGTGTGTGTGTGTTTGAAAGGTAACGAGATACAAACAAGTAATGCGTGATAATGTGCGCAGCAACAAGTTAATTCTAATCTCTTGTTAATTTTTTTAAATCTTCATGGCAACGCATGAAGCTCTCCTCACGATATTCAGAGTTGTTCTTTTCCTATTTATTATGCAGACACGGACATTTAAACATTCCTTCACCTAAATTACTATGATTGAGTAATCTGCATTGGTACGGCCGACTTTTGACAAACTCCTGGGGCAAAACCAATCTTTTGGCTTGGGGCTGGGGTTGTACATGTTCCAGATGCATTCAGAGTCATTTTGGACCACATTCAGTAGCAAATTTGAAATTACTTCATCTACAACTTGCTATTTTACCAGATGGATCAACCTGATGAATCACACATGCGGTTAGTTAAACATTTTTTTTTATATGTTACTCATCAGACCTTTTACATGTATGCCTAATTCACATAATATTCATTTTATAAAACCTCAGCTGCAAAAATCATATACCATCTCTGCTTAAAAATTAAGCAGGCCATCGCTATAAAGAATCCTTTCATCTCACTCTCACTTTGCGGAGGTGATAGCAAGCAAGAAAGCCATTTTAAATTATACAGATCTCAGCTCAGCCAAATGCAGGGCTCAAACAGTGCATTAAAAGGCTTCCTGAGTGCATAAGCGCCACGTTTAACCTCCAGTGAGGAACAATGTCCTTCATAGGTGGCCGAAGCTGTCTAGCCCCTTTCAAAAACCACCCTCCTGGGGAGACCAAGTCAATCTTAACACTGCAAGTTGAAATAGCTGCCAGATATACCTTTCAATGTGGAAGGGGATTTCCCCTCGTCAAATAGGTCCAGAAAAAATTGCAGTATTACTGTCATGGGACAAGTGGTGGGGTCGAACCCACGAGGCAGACACCACATCTGAAAGACACCCCACTTGTACCCGTACTCTGATCACGTGGACGCTGCTCTGGTATTAAGTAGGGTGTCAATAAGCCTGTTGAACAGACCCAGATGGCTCAAATGCAGCCATTCAGGGGACAGACGCAGAGCTGCAGGCTTGATGAGTCGGGATGCCATAAGGTCCCCTGTGCCTGACTGGGAAGTCCAGACACAGTGGGAGCAGGGCGAGCAGTTGGAAAGCGTATAACAGTTGCCTCGGCCAGTGGTGTGCCAAGGCATCTATCGCCAGTGGGTCCCCACCTACCTTTATGGAGGACCAGAGGGGACAGTGGGGCAGTTCCTGGGAGGCAAAGAGGTCTATCTCTCCCAAACCTCTTCCAGATGAGGCTTGCCCCCTCAGGGTGAAGCCTCCACTGAGGTGCTGGGGACTCCCCTTGAGAGGAGGTCTACCGCCCAATTCATCACCCCGGGGAGATGCACTGTCCGCAGTGAGAAAAGGTTCTCATGTGTGCCCAGATCAAAAGCCACATAAATGGAGACTGGGTGACCTGAGGCCGCACTGGTGGTTGATGTAAGCCACCACTGTTGTGTTGTCTGTACGGACAAGAACATGTCTGCCTTGAACCTTCTGCAAAAAAAATCTGCAAGGCCAGGAAAACTGCCTGCAGCTCTAAAACATTGATGTGGAGACCCTGCCGTGGGGGTTCCCACACACCTTGCACACCCCGTGATTAGTGATTTTTGACCATTCTTCAATGCAAAATTGTTCCAGTTCATTCAAATTCAGAGGACGTCTCTTGTGCACAGCCTTCTTCAACTCATACCAAAGATTCTCAAATTGGATTTAGATCGGGACTTTGACTAGGCCATTCCAGAACCTTGATTTTATTCTTCTTTAACCATTCTGAAGTAGATTTTGATGTGTGCTTTGGATCGTTGTCGTGTTGGAACTTTAAACCAAGTTTTGTAGCGGAGGGTTTCATATGATTGGCCACGATTGGTACGCTATGGAATCCATTTTACCATGTATTGGAACTAAATTTCCTGTGCCATTAGAGGATAAAGTGTCTCGCAGAAGGATACTACCACCTCCATGCTTGACAGTAGGTATGGTGTTCTTTTCTTTGTACGCCTCACCAGACTTTCTTCAAAAGTAAGGACTATCAACGTGACCAAATAGCTTGTTTTCTTGTTTCATCACTCCACAAAAAACCTTTGACCAGAACTCTCATTCATCATTCAAATGCCGATTTGAAAACTTTAAGCAATTGTCCTGGTGATTATTTCCTAAGAGTGGCTTTTTCCTTGGCCTTCGACCACTGAGACCTTCACCAATACTTGACCTATGGTTGAAATAGAAACCCCAGTCCCACTTGCAGCTAATTCACTTTGAATATATTTGGCAGTCAATCTCGGATTGTTATTAATCTTCCTCACAAGATTTTTCCTAAAATTCTTTGTTTGAGAAATTTCTAGAAATTATACATTTCCATTGGGGTATGTAAACTTTTGACTACAACTGTATATAGTTTGCCTGCTCTGTGCCCTATTGATTAGGCGCCTATGGTCTCAATCAAGTTACAGTCCAACAAGAGGATAAAAAACTCCAAACATGTCACAAAAATCAAGTATGTGTGAAAACATTTTACAGTTTTCCACAATAAATAAGCGTAGGGTACCAATACTTTTGTCTGTGACTGTAAATGACAGTTACACATGTCATTATCTATTTTTAAAATGGAAAAAAATTCCTTCAAAAGGTTTTGGTTGAGTTAAACCAGATTTTTTAAATTCTTTAATTACAGAAACTTTCATTTTTAGTAAAATAAATCAGCCTTTTACACATCTTTATAGTTCTAAATATAAGGGCATCCACTGGAGGAAAAAAAAAATTAAACCCATCATTAATAAAAAGAAACAATAACAATATGTACAACATTATGACTTGCTCACTTCTAAACGTAGGCTTTGTGACTGGATAGGCATTAAATACTGGAACACAATCCTAATACTGCACCTTAATGCAAAAGAACTGTACTTGAAGACATCATTGTGTCTTAGAACATGGAAACTGTTAATTCTCAATGATGCATTCTTGAATACCAGATATAACATGCAATTACTTTCTTAGCTTCCAGGTGGTGCTATTGCACTTCATGTACATTTCACATCTTCATGAAATCCCCCCCACCCCAACTAGGCAGCAGCTACATCTTTCCATCACTTTCAATCAGACAGCAATCACTTGGTTTCCTGTGTTAACTGAGCTTACCTAGTTTAAGCGCTCCTGCAAGACCACGGATTACTGTGACAGGGTTGTTTGGATTTGTACAGAATTGGTGTAAAGGTGGAAAGAAAGCATCTCGCTTGTTCTCCAGCTGTAAACCAAAATAATAAAAAATAAATAAAAACAAAACAATGAACTGGTTTTCAAAACAATGGGCTTAACATCTAAAGCTAGACTGACGTTTAATATATAACAAATATTAGAATGATGATTTTTTTTTTTTTTTTTTTAAATCCCCAACAATAAATATATAAATTATATATATATATAAAGAATAATGTAGCTATTGAATTGTTAAATCTGTCTGGTTACAGAAATTTCCTGGTTGCCTAACTCTTCAACACTGAAGTCCAAAATAACAAACTCCTCAAAACAGCAGACCAGTAAACGAATCAAATATAAATTATGTATCCCCACAACACAGAAACGTTAATTATTTTCTTATAGTAAATGTAATTTAGCTTTGTATTCACATAACAGGACCAATAGTACAGCAAGTTGTAGCTACCACTTCAAAATGGCATTCAAAGAATTACTCCAGTTCAGCAGTATCAATCTTAATCAGTAAGCCATCTTTGATATAATCTAAACCTATACATCTAGGCGCAATTTTCTTAATGCATTCGAACTACAAAACTACAGCATTAAAGGAAATGCATAACCAGCAACCCTCCAGTAACCCCTTTAAATGGCATTGGTGGAGGACACTGCTTTGCTGCTTTTATTCGGGATATTTCATTCCTTTTGCAATTGTTTGGGCCTGCATTCCGATTCATCCTAATCTTACCTTTTACCAGCCTGCCATCATAAAGTAAAGAAGCCACTAATTATTTTGGCTGGAGTACCATTATGTAGGGAGTCTTTAGAGGAAACTTATGTAAAGTTTATTGGTCTCAACCACAGAGCAACACACTGCTATACATCTCTTACGTCAACAAAATAATAATAATAATAATAATAATAATAATAATAATAATAAAAAGTTTAAATACAATCCCCACAGAACATAGTATTGTACCGGTCAATGCAGGCTTAAATTATAAAGAACTTAAATCACATTAAGAAAGTACTGTCTAGCAAAATACTAAAAGTGAACATAATTGCTGTTGCACAAGCAGACCCAGAACTACTGTAACACTTACAAACATTCTAGTTGGAGACAGTGTATGTGTATAGTGTTTCTAGGACAGCAGTACTACTACAAGAGGGTATACTTACATAAATACTGGGAGTAGGAGGGTTGAGTTTGTCCTTTGGCAGCGAAGGATAAGGGGGAGGAGGCAGTCGTGGGGGCGGACACTTGTCCAATAAAACGCTACTATTTGATAGACCATTTTTACCGAGATTTCTGAAATGGAAGAAATCGAGACTTTAAACATTTGAATGCAGTCAAAGAAAAAGAAATATTGAAAGTGAAGGTCTTATCTGAATAACCCTTCTCAAAACTCAAAACAATACTACAATTACATCTGTTCTTAGATGCTTAATTTTATCTTCATGACGTTATACATTACATGAACTCTATTTATTTATTTATTTATTTTATATATATATATATATATATATATATATATATATATATATATATATATATATATATATATATATATATACACACACACACACACAGGAAAAATATCAACTTTTAAAAGATTTTTTTTTTTTTTGTATGGCTGGCACATTCATTTTAGTAACAAACCTCAATGTACTTGAATCTCAAGATAAAGAAAACTCATTAGGTAAAAGAACAAATTTTTTCTGCGCTGCAGCTAACTCAATTCAGTGAGGGGCACCATTTTCCTTGGTGCACACCACTGCCAGACGGAATTCATGGAAATGATTCACACTTACTGTGTCTTCATCCAACTAGATGATTTTATATTTTAAATCAGGGAACAAGAATACAATTTTAAAGTGGAAGCACTAGATGAAATGGACCAAAACACAGCAGGAAGGCTGAACATACACATGTGAAATATAAAAAACATGATAAAATGGCCCATCAGAACTGTGTTTTAAATAACGGAACAAATTATTAAAAACAGAAATATGAATCTAATGCACTACATTGTACAAAACTACCATCCTCCAGTTCAAGTTACTAAAAATACATGTGGTGTGCCTTTCAGGTCTGCCTTGCATACACTCAAGAGAAGAGTAAACTTCACTTGGTCAATAGGGTGAAATTCAAATTCATTAGGGTCAACAGGCAGGATTAAAAATCATGAGTGTAACTGAAGTGCAAACCCTGCTTTCAATTGTTTTATAAAGATTGCATGGGAAGTACAACAGCTATAAGGAGGCCACATACATTACATTTCTTCAAGACTGGTATCCTAGTAAGTAAAAAGGGGTCATATTGAAGAGTACTTTCGCACTCCATTTTTATACTTGCCCACAAACTTCACTTTTTAGTGTAAACACAGCTGCAAAACTTTGGCCTAATTCAGTCTGAATCCCCATTGTCAAATATAGTGTGCGTTAGTGACAGATGAAGCCAGATACCAGTTTAAGAATACATCTGTTAGGTTTGTCCAAGACAGTGTACAAATTAATGCTATTATTTATTTTATTAAAAACCTCAGCTGGTGAAATTCAGTTTATGTAAGGACATGTAAAGGAAAGGAAATGGGTGCCTATTAAATACCATGTTTATTCCAGAGGTCAGGTTGTAGCCCATAACTCAGGAGAAACTCTGTTGCACAAACTAAAGGAAACATATACAAAGGGGCCCCATTGCCCATTATATTTATTTTTTGCATAAGTTCAACATTTCTTTTGAAAGCTGTTTCTATCAATTTGCTGCTTCAAGGTAAGCGTTCAGTAAAGATTAGGCTTAGGGTTTCAGTACAGTTTGATTGTGCAGTAAATACCAGGTTTAAAGGGCACATATGACATCAGTACCAATCCGTTGCATAGATTTATAAAGATTGGATAATTATAACTAAAGTTAAGAAAATAAACAGATGGGGTGCGCTGCATTTTCATAAGGGCTGCAGCATGACATTTTTTTAATGCATCAGTTCTATTATATCGATGGTAATATTCTAAAATGATACTGTACTTTGATCTTCTTGCAACCAGCCCAAATGGCAGCAACCAGCCCAAAAGGCAAACATCTACAGGCAGATGACCATGACCCCTGGACAATACAGGAATAGTATATAGTTCCCTTACCTGCATGCTTTGAGTACGTCTACTGAGCTGGGATATATAGAGACAGAAGATGAAGGTGCAAGCGGAGGGTTAGGTTTGTGACTGATCAAAGGAGGGTCGATTTTCATGGGGCTTTGGGAGTCCTCAATACATTTCCCATTAACTTTATGTCCCAATCCACTGGGGGGACTGTTAAGGCTGGTAACACTGTTCGTAGTAGTTTGTTCAGTTGATTTAGGAGAAGGGGTCGCTGTGGAAATGGCCGATGAGGGCGAAGAGGCAACAGAATTCTCTTGAGTCTTTGAGTTGTGAACCGCCGGGTGAACGTTATTGACTTTTTCGCAGGTTCCAGAACCCCCAATATTATTGGCTTTTCCAATCAACAAGGCAGAGAGCTGAGGATTGTCTGAACTAAGTACACCTGGTGACTTGGATTCTCCATGGCTAGGGCTTGAAACAGCATCTGCCATCACCTGATGGACATGATTAGGGAGTCCCTCTACAGTGGCAGTGCTGTTTGGTGTCCCTCCAGAGTGCCTGCTGATGTCAGGCACTGATGTTGCGTTGTTGTTTCCTGAAGGCTTGCTCTCTTTGGTTAAGGTAATGCCTTGTTGTCCGCCTGAGGTAGCCGTGTGAGGAGGAGAGGAGAAGTGATTGAGAGCAGCCCCCTGTGTTAGTGAATTGCTAGGCGTGGTGGGATGTCCAACCTGATTTTGAATACCAGTGCCAGCTGCCTGGAAATGCTGGGAAGTCCCAGTGGAAGAGAGAGGTCGTTCACCATTTGGACCCGCCGAATGTGAACTCTGACCTTTCTGAAGCCCCTGAAACAAGATCAATAAAAATCAAGCATTACATAATGTACTGCAGAGAGAGACAAAGCTGCAAGATTACATCCCCCCCCCCCCCCCCAGGTAGTATAACTGTAAAAAGTATTCTGTAATCTAGGAAGTGACATTTAAATAACACACTGACAGCATACCAATGGGAATTTCATTCAACCATTTAGGTGTTAAGCTCACAGCAATAATGTTAAGTCAACTTCAAAGAAACAAAAAACAAGTACGTTTTACACATCTCATCTCGTCAAAAAAAAAGGTTGCATTCAAGCAAAGATGCATCACAAACTCAGACTTCACTGTACGGTGTGTGTATTGTCAACAGTGTGGGATTTGTCCACACAAAAACTGATTAAAAACACCTGGCTTATTGCTTATGAATAACTCTAGCAACAAGCAAGTAAAAAAAAGGGTTTCCAAAACATACCAATTTCTCGGGCTTATATACAGTGCATTAAGAAAAAAAAAAAATCACAAGTTGTACAAAAGCTATGCTTATACCAGGTTAAATGTACATTTACCCCCAGTTTTAAAAAGTCCAAAGACAAATTATTTTTTGCAAATGCAAATAAATAGTTAAATACAGACAAGAGAGACTGACACACAGTAATGCTAAATGCACACACCTGAGTGGAGTTAATGTGTTGGTTTTTCCACGGCTCCTCTGCGCTGCTGCTGGTTGGGTTTGTGCAGTTATGAGGTAGACTTAGTGCGTTTTCCTGCAGGTAAGGCACGTTTCCGTTGCTTTCCATTCCTGTTATGTGATTATTGCCTACAGAAATAGTGTCTGTATTACCCAGCATTCCAGCTGTGCTGCAGGGAACCGAGCTCACTGGGAAAGATCCGTTTGCTACTGGCTGCCCAGGACAGACTGGGCGGACTCCAGGCGGAACAACATTAGGCACTCTAGTCAGGGTCACATGAGGCTGCTGACCAGAGACAGAGTTTGTAGGCAGTGATGAATCAACTGTTGGCCCATTAGGAACTCTAGTTGGTCGTACCTGCCCGGCTGCTGTTTGTCTCATCTAAATCAAAAAGTGTTAAATAAAATAAATCAATGAGGTGGTGTAGCAAAGCTAAAACCATCAACAAGAGTCCATAAGGTATATCACATGTAGAGCAAAAAAACACAACATTTAAAAGGTTACACACAAGACTAAATAAAATAAGTTAACTTATTTGAGAATGCATTGTATTTGGAATGGCCAATCTTTTAAAAACTACAGTGTTTTCCTCCATGATCAAGAATGTATGATACACCTGGTTACCAATAAAAATAATGAACTTATTGGGATCCATTAAAAAAAAAAAAAAAAACCTGGGTCATGTCTGATAGCATGATCAGTTCAATAAAAGGGACAACCTTTTAAAGTCTTTAGGATGCAATTTCTACTTAATAGGCCAACTACAAAATCTAAAATGAAACAGCTGTGGTATTTCAGAGTTAATTCGTATAAAAAATGGAGAGGTCAAAAGACAGATGACGTTGGGCTTCCTTACCTGCTGCTGGTGCTGCTGCATCAAGGCAAGCTGCCCCTCAAGCTGTTCCAGCATCTGTAGCTGAAGTGGCTTCAGGTTTTGCCTGTTTGTCCGCAGCTGTTCCAAGAGCTATGAAGATTAGTAAATTAGTGTCATATGTAAAAACTAAAGAAATTCTCCATCTTATTGTGTCCTACACTATTATGTATAAGGTACTACTAAAACATACCTGTAATTTCTGTGGTGTTAAGTACCAGTTAGGAACTGGCTGTTGTACTGGATGGTGTGACGCGTTGTGGCCACTTGCCCAAGAATCTGAAGTATTCTGATGTAAAAAGCACAGTTAGTTAACTTTAAATGTACACACACACACACACACACACACACACACACCAAAAAGTTAGAAAAAATGTAAGTACATAGTATATATTTGTGTTCCGCTTGGTTGTCATCTTAAAGACACGAGTCTTCTTAAAGTAAATTTGTGCATTGCGATGGGTGCATTATGACAACAAACCCAAGCCAAACACAACCAGATTTCGGCTTTTTTAATTTGACAATGAACCCTAAGGTGTTGTGGTCGCTCTGGTCACCATGGGGTCCTAAATTTGACTTTGGATCCTTAAATATTATCATTATCACCACAAATCTGCAATTAGATTTTTTTTTAATGTTGTAGTTAAGTGTTCTTATAGCCCAGAGATGTACTGTCACAGAAAATCAGCTCAAATTCAAAAATAGAATAAATTGGAAACCTGTCTGCAAATGAGGATAGATTGCGCTATCCTGTCCTGAAGGACGCTGTAAACAGCAAACTCCTTTTGTCAAGCTCATCAAAAGATCCATTCTATTATCCCCTTTGGATTTCTCCCTGTATTATAAACATCTCTTCATAAGTTTCACTCCCTTCAGAAGTTGTAATAGAGGGAGCCAGTGTATTTATACTAAGCAATGTAATTAAGTCAGTACCTTTGATGGGCTTGACGTTCTTTTTCTCTTGGCAGGACTTGATTGGTCATCTACTTGGCTTGAAGGAGCCATGTGCAGAGACAAGGACTGCTGTGAGATTTGTGGTTGACCAAGGCCTACTTCATTATTCTGATGGGGTTTACAGGCCTACAACGTAGAAAGTAAAAAAATGACAAACTATTTGCCTTTGTCTGTTAACACTTAAAATACACTCTTGCAGGATGCTTTGCTGAAACACAAAAAACATTCTTATGCTGTGTCTTATTTCTAAGCATGTACTGTACTTTACTCTGAAAATTAAATGATTAATGACAGGTGACTGCAGAACACATTGAGGCATTATGTAATTTCATATTTCACCCCTAAAGCTCACAAGGTTATGTTCTTGGAGGTAGCATCTATCAAAAAAGTGTATCAACTCCAGTGCTATTCAATATAATTTGTTAGACCAGCCTTATGATAAGTAACCTAAATGCACGTTGGTTTCAAATTATTAAAAAAAATAAAAAAAATTATATAATTATATATATATATATATATATATATATATATATATATATATATATATATATATATATATATATATATATATATATATATATATATACACACACACACACACACACACACACACATATATATATTAGAATATATATATATTATATATAGACACACACACACACACAACCGATCAAAAGTTTTAGAACACCCCCATTTTTCCAATTTTTATTGAAATTTAAGCAGTTCAAGTCCAGTGAATAACCTGAAATGGTACAAAGGTAAGCGGTAAACTGCCACAGGTTAAAAAAAAAGTTTAGGTTACCAAAAACTGAAAAATAATGTACATTTCAGAGTTATACAAAAAGGCCTTTTTCAGGGAACAAATGATGGGTTAACAACTTACAACTGTTCTGCAGCAATGGAAGTAAATTAAGCCTTGAAAGCTGATGCTAACAATTCCTACAGGTGTCCCAACCTTTGTTGATTACTTACAAACCCTCTGTCTGTATAAAAGCAGTGTTGGAACAGACTGTGTTACTACACCCTCTTAAGCATTATTTGGACAGTATTGTACTGCAGGAAGTAGTATATTGCTCTCATAATGGCGAGAAAAAGGCAATTAACAAAGGAAGACAGACAGACCATTATAACCCTTAAAAGTGTAGGTCTTTCCTTTAGAGAAATTGCAAAGAAAGCCAAGGTGTCAGTGAGTACAGTTTCCTACACCATCAAAAGGCACTTGGAAACTGGAGGAAACTCTGACAGGAAGAGGTCTGGCAGACCCAAAGCCACAACAGAATCAAAAGACAAGTTTCTGAGAGTCAACAGCTTGCGTGATAGGTGGCTCACAGGACAACAGCTTCAAGCACAGCTTAACACTGGTCGAAGTAAGCAAGTCTCAGTTTCAACTGTGAAGAGAAGACTTCGAGCTGCAGGTTTGACAGGTCGAGTGGCAGTAAGAAAGCCATTGCTAAGATGGCAAAATAAGAAAAAGAGGCTTGCCTGGGCCATGAAGCACCACCAGTGGACTACTGAAGACTGGAAGAAGGTCTTATGGACCGATGAATCAAAATTTGAAATCTTCGGTTCATCACGCAGGGTTTTTGTACGCCGTCGAGTAGGCGAAAGGATGGTTCCTCGGTGTGTGACACCAACTGTCAAACATGGAGGAGGAAGCGTGATGGTCTGGGGCTCTTTTGCTGGATCCAGAGTCGGTGACTTGCACAGAGTGAGTGGCACCCTGAACCAAAACTGCTACCACAGCATTTTGCAGCGCCATGCAATACCCTCTGGTATACGCCTAGTTGGTCAGGGGTTCATCCTACAGCAAAATAATGACCCAAAACATACCTCCAGGCTATGTCAGAACTACCTTAGAAGAAAAGAACAAGACGGTAGGCTTCAAATCATGGAATGGCCAGCACAGTCTCCATACTTAAACCCCATTGAGCTGGTTTGGGATGAACTGGACAGAAGGGTGAAAGCAAAGCAACCTACAAATGCAACACATTTGTGGGAACTTCTGCAACAGTGTTGGGAAGAACTTTCCAAACAATATTTGATTTCCACTGTAGAAAGAATGCCACAAGTGTGTTCGGCTGTTATATCTGCAAAAGGTGGCTACTTTGACGAGTCAAAAATTTAGATTAAATTTTGTTAAACAAAACGATTCCATTATTTCTTTTTTACCTCCAATTGTTTATCTGTTCTATGCTTTAATTTCAGAGTACATTGAGACATTAAACTGCATAAATTTCAATAAAAACTGGAAAAATGGAGGTGTTCTAAAATTTTTGACCGGTAGTGTATATACTGTATATATTTTAATAATTTGAAACCAACGTGCATTTAGGTTACTTATACGGCTGGATAAGTTATAATGATTGGCTTAAAGAGCCCTTTTTGGTCACTAATAAAACAGCAGATGCAGCCTATTGTAAATGGCAATCTCATGCAAGTTTGGTAAATTTGGTACATTATAGTAAAACATTTAAAACAAAATATTTCCAAGATGCCACCCAAATAACTCTGCAAAGTGAGAACACATTAAAAAGGTAAAGCAATGTGCATATGCATATATATATATATGCATATATATATATGCATATATATATATATGCATATATATATATATATATATATATATATATATATATATATATATATATATATATATATATATATGAAAAAGACAAGGTTAATATACATTCACTTTGTCACCAAAAAAAACCTCAACAAAACACAAAAACAGTTTGCTTTCAGTCATCCATCCATGATGGCTTAAAGGTATCGCCTTTTAAAGCAGTTACCTATTTGTTGATAAAAATATATGAGTGGTTATTTTACAATTGTATCAATTATTGATGAATGTCGGTATGAGCAGGACAATAAAAATGATTCCAAAAAATGAATCATTGTTATTTATAATAATAATAATAAATAAAAAAAACACCTCATGAGTATTTTGCATTGCTCTACACATTCAAATGAGAACACACACAAAATGCTATGTTAGACCTTCTCATATGGATAGAGATGGAGAGCACTGTAACACTAGGCATTAGCTGCTAGAAAAAAAAAACACAGAACTGAAAAATAGTGACTTCAACCATTATTTTTCATTTCTAGGAAACAAAAAAAAAGACTAACCCTAATGAACACTACTGAAACACCACCACATCTTTCTAGGAGTAACGTATTCTTGTTATCTTCATGGACAGCCTTGTGTTATAATTTTAGCAGGTGTACAGATTCAGATTTTTTGAAACCGATAATAAAAATTGTATATAAGTAGTAACAAAAAATAGGGGCCAGGTTTACTATCCATTTGCTCTAATGAGAAGTTTGCTCCAGTTTCTTAAAAGGAAAAACAAAATGTGAATGTAAAACAAACCAAAAACTAAATATCGAGTTTGTACGTACACTGCTTGTGTTTTTCTGTAACATTACCAGTTTGTTTTTCCGTGAACAAAACAAAACCAAAAAAAAACCAAAAAAAAAACCCAACAACTCAACTGTAAACTCTGCATCGAGTAAATGCTTAGTAAATCTGGCCCTATAATTGGGAATCTACAGTACGATCTAACTCTTCTCACCTGCTGTGCTGAGTTCATGGCACCCTGTCTGGAGGTAAGTTCTGCGGGGATTGGTAGGCTCCATGCCTCCTCAATACTAGGAAGCATTTTAGTTTTACTCTGTAGACTACTTTGTTGAAGGTTACACAACTGAGCCTAGGAAAAATTACGTAAAAACACATTTAATACTGCACTACTTAATATAAAATGTGGTCTTCTACTAAATCTGAGATTATTTATTTATATATATATGAGCTAAAATATATATATATATATATATATATATATATATATATATATATATATATATATATATATATATATATATATAAAATTAGAGAGATAGATACAAAAAAAGTCCTTATATTAATTTAATGGGTAAAATACCACCTAGGGAGAGGTTGAATTCTATTTAAAATATAGGTAATCATCTTAACAAAAAGGGGTAAATATTCAACATTTAAAAAAAATCTGTGCAAAAAAAAAAAGATGTCTTAATGCCATGATTATGCTTTAAAGTTATACATGAAAAATGTTCCCACACATACACATTTACATGAACAACAAAACAAAACTGCCCATCATGTCTAAGTTTAACTAATAACTAAAATGATGCAGAAAGAAACAGAAGGGATCTAGTTGCAGCTTGTCAGTGGTGGCCCTCTTGTGAATACACACGGCAACACTGACCAGAGCTCTTACTGACTTCTGCAGCCCAAGAATACACAAGTGTTACACAAAGTAGCCAAAATACATGCCGTTACAGTTCTAACTCCAACCCCATCTCTCAACACTGATACCACCCTGTGCCTCTCAAACAAAACAATTTATACCTGTAAGTATTTTATCCGTGCTGTGAGGGCAGGGGTATTACTACACGATTTGCTCCTGGTTGCATTAATGTAACATTTGATGGCATCCTGAGGCTGGTTACAGGATTCGTAGAGGGTGCCCAGGTCCATCCAGGCTGCAGCGTGGCCATGGTCCAACTGCACAGCACAGATATAGGCCTGTAATGCATCCATTGGTTGATTCTGCTGTTGATACAACACCCTGAAGAGAAAGAGAGAAGTTGATTAATCCACCACACACTGAGATTTGAAAGGTAGAATTTCACAAGTCCCCCTGTCATCCTCCTACAAAGTAGTTATACAACTGATAGTCTGAAAAACGTAGCACAACCTGTGTCAAGTGTCAGGATAAGCTGAATGCTAAACTCAATAAAGCTACTAAGTCAAGCAGACAAATGCTTCGGCTAGTGTGTGACCATTAAGGCACTAGCTAGTTTCTTAACTATATTCTTGTTTGGCTGCTTGTTTTTTTTTTTTAATGAATATACAGCAGCTGATAAATTAACTGGCGATAAATTGGTTGACAGCAGACAGCAAAACGTGGGAAAGTTGTGAGAAAAAACACATACAAATCCCAGTCTTGGTGCAGGACTGCCAAATCTCACAAACTATTTTACAATAGCTTCCTCCGATAGATACGATGCAGGAAAGCAACATGTCAATCTGATTAACACGTTTCCCTGTTGAACCATCCTTGGCTTCTGTCAGTCTGGCTGTTGGGGTGAGGTATAAACAGTTCATTATCTCCTTACCCTATTGAACACCATGTGTCCGCACTAGCTTCTGATTTATCAATGGACTGCCGGTAAGATATAAAGGCATCCTGAACCTTCCCAATACTTGAATAGCACCTGTAAGAAAAGGTTAAAAAAAAGGCTATTTATTCCAATCTTGTATTCTCAGAAACACCAGATCTGGTCTTGTCACTTTACAATCTCCCCAGTTTTGACCACAGTCCAGAACTGTGTGATAAATACAATTATATAAGGATTAAACCTAATACTCTTTTTTGAAATAATCAGTTGGAAAAGAGAACAGGTGTCTGTTACTTCTGCAGTAGACTAACACAAACTACACAAAAAAAAAAAAAAATAATAATAATAATAATAATAATAATAATAATAATAATAATAATAATATCAAAAGGCTGGTGATTATTCAGGGAAGGTGAATTTATTAACTAGAAGTTCTACTTGACATTTTCATAAGGTCCCGGCTAAACAGTATTTAAATTTTTAAAAATGAGTCTAAAAGAAACAGGTAGCAGCCATGGATAAGCACATTGCTTGTATTTACATTTTTAGTCTCAGAATGTTACTATATTTTAATCTGACATATCCAGATTACAGATAAATTAATTTACATAGATATTCAACTCAAAGGGATGAAACACCACATGTTTTTCTCAGTCTACTCTAGCTGCTGTTTAAATTCTAAACCAGTGCAGGCACATACAGAGGGTCCATATACTCTAGTATTAAGTGCACAGTATGTAAACGATTATAGTCAAATGCAATCTGAAACTAGGCTAGGAGTGTATAATAAAATAAAAGTTTGGTGAAGAATGGATGCATAGTTAAATTAAATGTATAATTTAAATTGTATAATTTAAAACTTCATGCGGATTCAAACTCTGCTCTCGCCAAGATAAGCAACAACTAAGACGTAGCTTTATAGTAAACTAATGTGATCCATCTGTGTCTCCATCCATTTGCGTTTCCTTTTATATGATGTAGATATCCTTCTGCCTGGTGTTAATGGCTGAAGTGTAATGCTGGCTCCAGGGATCAGCTCATTTTGCCTCCCTAGCGCATCAGCACACACAACGGCTGCGATGCTGGCTCCGGGGATCAACCTCAGTGTGGTCTCCCCAGCGCATCAGCATGACAACCGTCTGGATTGAGCGAAGTAGGGTAAATTTCTGGGGTCTTCAAGTGGGCACCTTCCATCCTCCGCGTTTCGTCGACTAGCCCACAACACCTCAAGAGGGCGCGACGGTGATTCTGGCGTCCCAGCATCCCACCCCCCCCCCCTTCTTCCAACTCAGCCCAGCTTATTTACCCGTACATCAGCGTTTCTTTCTATTGTGCTTGAGATCCCCAACCAGAATCTTTCCGTCTCAACCACAGCCAGTTGCTGCTCCTCTCTGCTGCTTGAGTAAGTTCTTCACTGTGCAACGCAAATCTTGGCCACTGAATCCTACGTCTCCGAGAAACCCGGATGTAGAGTGTGCCACAAATCCTCGACAACCCACCTCCACTGTGTAAACCCAGACTCTCCATCCTCGTTGTTCCGCTTCAGCGGCTAGTTGAGCATACCGCAGTTTCTTCCTCTCATACGCCTCATCTACAGCATCCTCCCATGGCACTGTTAAGTCTACCAGGTGAACAAGGCGTGCTGATCCAGACCACAAGACAGTATCTGGTCGAAGGTTAGTGGTGGCAATCTCAGGTGAAAAAATAAGTCGTTGCCCAACATCCGCCAGCATTTTACAGTCTCTAGCAGCTTCCAGTTGTCCTGGGCGAGGCTTGGTTTTAACACCTTTTCTTGGTGGTTGCTCTCCTGGGTGGAGGAATGTTGTCTTTTGTGTGTAATGTTTTGATGGAACTGGTGGCAACTTATTGGTCATGTTAAGCTTGTCTTCCAACGCGAAGGCCAAACATGGCGCCAAGTAAATCGTCCTTGGCTAAGAGCCACATTACATCCTGTCAAAATGTGCCTCAACACTAGAAGGACCGGAGATATACTCATACCTAGAAGCCCCGCAGCAGTTTTTGACGGCTTTATTAAAAACACTGTAAATAGTATAACAAACTGAGAAACAGTCGGATGTAATAGTTTTTTGCTTTTTTTATTGAGCACGTTACATAAACATCCGAAAAACCGAAGCATACTGCATATACACACACAAACATTTATTTTACAAATCAAAACAAGAAAATGTAAGTAAATAAACATCTGAACAGACATTGGTTTACAACATACAGTGCCGTGAAAAAGTATTTGCCCAGTCTGATTTTCTGCATTTTTGCATATTTTTGACACAATGTTATCAGATCTTCAACCAAAACCTAATATTAGATAAAAGGGACCCTAAGTGAACAAAACACAAAAATGTGATACATTTCATTTATTTATTAAAGAAAGTTATGCAACACCCAATGCCCCCGTATGAAAAAGTAATCGCCCCCTTAGACTCAGTAACTGGTTACGCCACCTTTAGCAGCAATAACTGCAACCAAACGCTTCCTGTAGTTATTGATTAGTCTCTCACAGCGCAGTGGAGGAATTTTGGCCCACTCCTCCATGCAGAACTGTTTCAACTCAGTGACATTTGTGGGTTTTCGAGCACAAACTGCTCGTTTCAGGTCCTGCCACACATCTCAATGGGGTTTAGGTCTAGACTTTGACTAGGCCGTTTCAAAACTTTAAATTTCTTGTTCTTCAACCATTCTGATGTAGACTTGCTTGTGTGTTTCGGATCATTGTCTTGCTGCATGACCCAGCTGCGCTTCAGCTCACGGACAGATGGCCTCACATTCTCCTGTAGAATTCTCTGATACAGAGCAGAATTCATGGTTCCTTCAATGATGGCAAGGCGCCCAGGTCCTGATGCAGCAAAGCATCCCCAAACCATGACACTACCACCACCATGCTTGACCGTTGGTATGAGGTTCTTACTGTGGAATGCAGTGTTTGGTTTTCGCCAGACATAACGGGGCCCACGTCGGCCAAAAGTTCCACTTTTGACTCATCTGTCCATAGAACATTGTTCCAGAACTCTTGAGGATCATCCAGGTGCTTTTTGGCAAACTTGAGACGAGCATTCATGTTTTTCGCAGTGAGCAATGGTTTCCGCCTTGCTACTTTTATTATTATTATTTATTTCTTAGCAGACGCCCTTACTTTGCCATGAATCCCATTTTTGCCCAGTGTCTTTCTGATGGGAAGATTCACTACTGTCCCAAACTTTCTGCATTTGGACAATATGGCTCTGACTGTGGTTCGGTGGAGCCCCAGAGCCTTAGAAATGGCTTTGTAACCCTTTCCTGACTGATAGGCATCAACAACTTTTTTCCGGAGGTCTTCAGGAATTTCTTTTGTTTGTGGCATGATGTGCCTCTAGAACCTGTGTGCTGACAACTTCACTCTGATGGTAAGGGCCAAAGTTAGTCAGATTTATATTGGGCAGGGCTGGCCCAAATCAGGCCTTCTTGTTTACCAAAGTACTCAAAACAGCTGACCCTAATTATCCCTTTAATTGGGTTGAGTTAACTAGGGGGGCAATAACATTTTCACACCTGAAGACTGCATGTTTGATTACCTTGCACACCAAAGCACCAAACTTGGGTGTCATACTTTTCTCTCAGACTCCATCTATATACAACTACAACCCACAAAAAAATCTGACCAAATACAATGTGAAAAATGTGCAAAAATGCAGAAAATCAGACAGGGGGCAAATACTTTCACAGCACTGTACATATTTATGAAACTGAAAACAATAAGGGCGTCTGCTAAGAAATAAATAACATTAATAACCTTTCAACAGCAATTGGTTTATTATCAGATGCGCAAAAGCAACTGAACAACGTAGATAAATAAACTTAGAAGAAAACGTTTTACAGAAGCGCACAGCACACAAAGTTATAAAAAAAAAAGTCTAATTTTTTTTTTTTTTGACAAAATGGTATTCCTTTACCTTGAGTCTAAAGCTGTTCACAATCAACACATATAATGCGCTTCTCCACGCCGCCTTTCTGCACAGGGCATAGCTGTTAGAAGTTTTATTTTTATTGCACTTGCCAACCTGGCATTGGCGTCTCTTGCGGCTCTCAGCTTCAGCTGTGGGTACATGCTTGGCAGTTTCTCTGTTCCAAATGCTTCTTGCCAAGTTCCTGTGCTAACTGTAAAATATATTCTCTCTTTGGTAAATTGATGTCTGCTAGGTCCAATACATTGTAAAACACCTGAACAGGCAAACGTCTGGAGCCAGCTTTCACGGAATACTTCCGTGCCATCTGATCCAAACATCAATTTCATATTTTCTTGCGTTGTAAAACTCCACGGCCTCTGGTATTTATTTTCACTAGTCCCGATGCTAATTGACTGACCAAAACAACGCAGCTGGCAAGCAGGCGCCAGCCTTTCAAAAGGCTGATTGAAAAACAATAGACTGTCAGTCATTCACTCAGACAGAGAGTAGCGACTAATTTAATTACAGCTAAATATATTGCAGACTGGTAAATAAAAATAATAAAGTAGAATACCGTTCTGTATAATGAAAATACAATTGTTTTCTGTGTGGCCGTCAATGTGACTGCTCCCGGGCTTTTAGGAATAATGTAATATATCTCCTTTATTTCTGCACTCCTGTGTTTCATGCTTTGTGAGAATAATACTTAGGGACATAAAAGTACATGAACGCACAGTCCCAGATGCGTCACGACTGGAGAAAATTACATTTTAAAACTAAAAACTGCCAAAATAACAGCCGCAGGGCTTCTAGTGTTAATGTTGCAGGTGATGAACACAAAGGACATGAGGGATCCTCTTCTACCCAGAGGTTTAGGTTCTGTGGTGATGGGAGAAAATCATATGTTGACCTGTTGAGGAATCTGATCCTGCTCTGTTCCATTGTCCATAGGTCTTGCCAGCCAATCTTGCGTTGTTCCATACTCTCCCCTCTCATCCATTCTCTCTGCTTGGCCTGGGAAACGGCCTTTATACACCTCATCCTCTCCTCCTGCTTTTGCACCTCGTTGACTACCAGCTTCCTCCGTTGACCTGGGGCTGCCTTGTCCAATGTAGGAGGAGCTGAACTGAGACCAAGACCCCCTCTTCCACACTGAACTTGCCCCATGATATCATTGATTCGAAGGGCAGCCTTTGCATCTTCCACGGCTTTTTTTGCCGCCCACTTTCTTCCAGTTTTCAACACAGGTGCTGCCTCCCTTATGCATTCGTCGTGTGACTCAACTAATGTCATTTCCAGTCGGACCTTGGCGCACTTAAACTCCTCGGTTAGAGCGGAGACTGGTAGCTGCAGTATTCCTTTACCATAAAGTCCCACTCTGCTGAGGCAGCGTGGAACTCCCAACCATTTCCTGATGTATTAACTGATTAAAGCTTCCAGCTTCTCTACTGTTGTCAAAGAAACCTCGTACACCAGTCTCGGCAGTAGACCAAACTGAAAGCACCAGAGTTTTATTTTGCTTGGTAAAGTGCTGCTGTCTATGCTCTTCAACCCTTCCACTGCTTGTTGTCTAACTTCTCCCACACGAACTGTGTCCTTTAAATCCCTGTCGTAACATCTCACAAGACTTTTCACTGGCTTCTCAGACACTGTTGGTATTGCCTCACCAATAATGTAATCAGAATCATGTGCACTGCACCTTTGCCTTATTATTATACCAGTAGCTATAGCATATAATCTGTATAACTAATTATATAGTTCTCTCTATAATTATATATATATTAGTGGTGCAATCTGCAACCTAATTTTTTTAACAGAAGATCCAATAACTAAAAACACTGCTGTGCATAAGTTAAACAAAGAGGCACAACTTATATTCAAATTAGAACACTTCTGATTATAAAATAAGAAATACAAAAGGACTTGAGTTCAACAACTGAAAATATGCGTGCATCTGCATCAGATGTCCCTTTATCATAATAAATACTATATTTTAACAGACGTAATTTCTATCTAAACTATGGTTGTTCATTAGTTAACATTTCATGTCCAAAAGCAAAGCATTTGAATTAAATCTCAAATCCCAACTAATTTAACTATCATACTAAATTCAGCTTCTTTTCATATACTATTGCCATATAATCCAAACACAATATGCTTTGAAACAAAAGATTTAATAGATTTATAAAAAAATTAAAAAAACACGTATTGCCTTAATTTTTAAATCAAGAAAACGTGAATACAATAAGCCTACTTCTGATTTAGAGCCTTGCTACCCGACAATTTGCATATTATGATTCGGACTCGGGTCGGGCCAGGTTAGTGTTATCAGCGAGTGGATTATGGCGTATATCTTTCTTCCACTGTGTACAAGTGCTTCCTATAACTCACTTCCTGCTTCACTCACCATGCACCACAGGTTCTTTGAGAAATTACCTCTCTTAATATCATCTCACATACCCACTTATTCGTTTTGTGCAGCCTGTCTAATGCTGCCTCTGGGCTTTACTAAGTAACCAAGGACATAATTAATTTCCAACGCAACTAACAACCAATAATCATCTTGATTGATAAACTGACATTTTGTGCAGCCTATCAACAAATGCTGCGTGGGCGGTCTTAACGGGATACAGTTCATTTGCAAAACACCAACGTCACAAAATTAAGTCAGTCGTACACAAAATGCACACACAAAAAAAAAACACCAAGTGCAATGCCTAATTGATAGCTCTCATCAGTCGACAATTCATGCCTTTTTTAGATAATGACACAAATTGTTTTGTTCCAGTTAGATACAAAATGTATTTGTCCTGTAAAAAAAAAAAATGCATTTGTTTAAATGTAAAGAACAACTAAATGTACAGTATTAACACACTGCTCTTTAATTCACGGTTAGTTTTCTTTCTTTGTTGTTCACACTCGTAACGTGCTGTCATAGGCAAACCTGAAACTTGGTTTATCTCATGACCCGCTTTATATCACGAATTACGCCTGCACGGTAATTATGATACAAAGCGGGTTCATCTGTATATACGCTGATGGAGTAAGAAATCTAAATCCACTGTTTGAAAAAATTACGACGTTGTATTTCACAATAATAAAAGTCCATGTAAAGTCCACAATAATAAAAGTCCATGGCTTTGTACAATGCAAATCGTAAAATATTACTGAAATATGACAGCAAAAAGACAGGAAATTCATCTCTGCAAAAGCTATAGTTGTGGTGTAATATTTGTTGTTCAACATTAAATTTAGTGGTTTGATATGATATAGGCTTCTCCAAAATATGTATGCGAATTAAAGTTTTGAAGAAGCCTGCTGTTGTCTTTTAAATCATGAAGTGTTGGATTACTAGGAAAGCAAGTAAAAGAGATATGATTAATTGAGTGTGATTTTTTTCTCTCTTTCTTTCTTTCTCTTTCTTTATGTTTTAACTGGAAACCAGGGATACTCTACACTGAAGGTACTTGGTTGCAATAGCGTATGTTAGGAATATATTTGTAGAGATGGCCATGTATGCAAATATTTCAAAGGTCTTGGGCTTGGATTTTGTTTGGTCTGGTTCGGGTTCAGATCAGGTTTTAAGTTTAGGCCAGAGCAGACCTCTGTTCTGATTTGCATTGCCCAACACGAATGTAGAGGCCTAAAGTGTGAAACCTAGCAACGCGCTAATCTACCGTACTAGATGCATCGATTTGATGCATCGATTCACCAAAGCTCGGGAAATTTAAGGACAGGTGATCAATAAAATCGATGCATTGATTAATTTTTGCACCCATTATATATATATATATATATATATATATATATATATATATATATATATATATATATATATATATATATATATATATATATATATATATATATATATATACACACATACACACACACACACACAGAGTCAACCCTCTTTATACAGCCAAGGAAGGGCCATGGGTAAAAACGGGCAATAAGCGAGGGTAGCGTTATATTCAAACAGTTGATTTTTTCTGTTATACAATTACAGTATCTCCAGGCAAATTTTAATAACACATTAATCTTTTTTAAAACTACAGTACTAGTTCTTAACACAACAGTAGGTCTGCTAGTGACGTTATCATCTTTTCCCATCTGTATGAAACATACATAGCTACTTTTGAGGAACAGTTTATACTTAAAGAAAATAACTAACTAACTAACTAACTAAATAAATACACATTTAGTGTCAAAACACCCAAACAGTTCCATGAAAACAAAAAAGCGTAGGTCATTTGAACTTCACTGTTTGTGGCACGACTGTAAGCCTGCTGAATACTATCCCCAACTGAACGATGCCATCTATTTGTTTCACAAAGCAATTTAAGCTCAAGCAGTTAAAAAAAAAAAAAAAGTTGAATGTACAGGCAAACACTTTTTTTTTTTATAAACGAGAAGTAAAAAAAAAAAAAAAAAAAAAACACTATTCTGCTGTTTACAAAACTGCAGCTTTAGTTTAAGTGAGCCTTAATTTGTGCAAAACGTGCACATAAACAAATCTCTTACCGTACTTTTTTTCTTTTAACATGTACGGTGATTTATAAAAGTCACTTATTTTATTTTAGACTGCGTCAAGCCTTTCTCAGGTTAAGCAAATCAACCCGTTCCATCAAGGTAAGCCATTTGTTTTTATCCATTAGAATGTTGTCCTTCGATTAACAGTATATGCCACACTTAGGGAAGAAAACATTTGCGAAGTCTTGCTGACTTGCTTCCTTATTTTCAGATGCATACATGCAGATTTGTTTCTTTTGCTCTGGTGTTAAATGTAGGGTCGACTCACCATTTTGTACTTTCTGCTTTGCTTTAGGAGCGGGAGTGTTGATGGCATTGGTATGAACGTTCAGTTAACAACAAACTAGTAAAGCGAGTCAAAGGTTAACTGCATAACTTTGTTGTTTTAATTGGCCATGATTATTTCGCTGGCGCTACAATGAGGAAACTGCAATGCTTATATATACGTTTGCTTGGCTTGGGAAGTTGGCGGGTGGTGGACAGCGGGGGTGGCGATATAACGGGTAAAAATAGCACTGTTTTATATTGCTGACATTTATTCAGAGAGAGTAGCTGGCAGTACGTGAGGGTGGCGTTATTAAGGGGGGCGGTATAACGCGGGACAACTGTGCGTGTGTGTGTGTAAAACTCCAAAAATGCTAATTCAAAAGTATTCATACCCTTTGATGCTATGATAGTATTGTCTAGAAATTGCTAGAAATGTCAAATATGATAATGCAGAACCTAATTCTAGAAAAGTCTAGAAAATTTCTTTAGTAACTTGTGACACAGATTGAACACCACAACATTAGGCTTGCAGAGCTTTAAAAGACCTATCCAGACCCCCCAGTGCTGAGCTATGCTAATCAGAGGTTTCCCCTCCATTTCCTTTAAACTCCCTGCTATTTGAAATATTAAACACATCCCTGATGTGTTTAATATTTACCATCAATGTGACAGTGTAATAAATTAAAAATAGTCATTTAAAATAAGAATAACTACACATGTATCTTTTATAAAATAAAATATTTTGAACAAATCAAGAGCATTCAACCACAAATGTTTGAAGAACTGCATTTACTTATGTTTAAGTAAATTGAAGTCTTAGCATTTGACCTAAAATCCTTGTCAATGTCAAAGAGCAACACAGCTTGAAGAGGATCTTTTCCACTTGTGCACTTTTTTGTGAGCATCTTTCTAAAACTCTGCATTGGAACCAAGCAAAAATAATGTCGCTTACATCATTAAACGGTGCAGAAATGTTTTTCATCTTTTTTTTCATGTACCAAGCAGCTGGGTCCACGTTTTAAACCAGTAAGTAAAGATTGATGAGTTTCACTTTTACTTCAGAAACAAAAATAAAATGGTTTTCAAATACAACCATAACAAGGCAATTATTTTTCACATTTGTTAATATATTATCAATGTTGCAGTCATGTTGGGAATTCAAGAAAAGCTAATGACGACAGCGACATGATATAAATGCATGTTTCACATGTTGGAAACGACTCTGAAACGGCCCTGGCTTTTTACTTTGGCCAGCAGTCGTGTGTCTTGCCCGTTAATACATAAAAAGGTTTATTATAGACCCCCCGTAACTTCAATAACCTTCAATAATAAAAATTTGGTGAGGATTGATGCCAAATCCAGTCAGTGTTAGCCTGGTATAGTGTGACACACGGACAAACGGGTGGACGGACAACTCATGTATAAGGGTCCTCATTTTTTTTAATGAGGACCCTAAATAATTTTATAGGATAAAAAGATTCAGAAGAAATAATTTTATAGGATAAAAAAGATTCAGAAAAAACTAAAATTTAAATAATGAAGAATGTACCAACAAATAGTATTATAAGCTGCAAAAAAACGTTAATATCTGCACATTACTTGTGTGTGTGTGTGAGATTATATATATATATATATATATATATATATATATATATATATATATAAATAAAAGTTAGTTAAGAATGTGTAGTAGTACCTGCCAAGGAAGTACCAGGACTGTCCAGAGTTTGGATCTGCTTCTAAAGACTTCTGCAGACACTGAATAGCATAGCTTTCTTTATTGGCTTTGTCTCCCAACTGATCCACGGTGTGATGCATCCAGCCTGTGGAGCAAGGAAAAAGATTACATGATAACCATTTTTCAACAATGCTGTTCCTTAAGGAGACCAATATAAATCAACAATACAAAAAAAAAAAAAAAGCAAGCAAATGGGGTGGGGGTGGAGGAATTCCTTCTGCTTCTTCAAAGGTCCCATCTGAACAAACTATCTCCAAACATGCTGGTCTCCCAATTCAGACATTGAAACAGTTGTTAGGAGGCAGACACAGCTCCCAGACATAAAACACTTCCCTCAGTCCTCCAAGGGCTGTAGCCCCAGAGCTAGCCCAGCCCTTTTAACACCTGTGGCAAACAGGCTACAATGGGGTCTTGGAAATCAGTCTAGGAAGGCCAATTCAACACTAATGTAAATGGTTTTATGATAGGGCAACATTCTACCGTGAGCAGCTCCATAATAGTTTCAATGCAATTCAGGCGGAGTAGAAAAAACACCAGACACTTCCAGTAGAAATCAAACACAAATCATGTTGCATCACCTAGTTAGACTAAACTTCCAATGACTAAGGAATAACTATTAATAACAGCAGCAAATAGTACAGCAGAATGTGTTCAGCTAATTCTGCATGTTTGTAAATTTCTAAGTGGAAAAATGTATAATAATGCTGGAAATTATTTAAATTACAGTCTATAATTCACATATTAAATAGTATGGATTAATACACACTTGTATACATCATACATGTTACTAATTAAAACTATCCATTAGTGCACATTTTACTGTGTTCAGATATTACCAAATAATCCAGATCTAAGAAACAAAAGCCACAAAATAAAAATGAGCTTTTCTTTTGAAAGCAAAGAGAAAGATAAATCTACACATGGTTCACTTTCCTGACCACCCCCCCCGACACACCAAAAAACAAATGCCGAAATCATTCAAACAAATGTAATAATTTAGTACAACAATCTGTCTACATTATTAAGATGCAAACATAAAAACAAACAAAAAAAAAAATCACACAAAAAAAAAGAACCAACAACCACCACACACACTACTTGCCTAATTGCTGCAGAGTGGTTGCCTTCACTTGTGCAGGAAGATTTTCAGTCTGCAAAAGGAGTTCATAAGCTTCTTTCGCAGCTCGATACTTTTTCTGTGAATGAAGAATAGAAAATGGTTAGTTAAGACAGAGAGTACAATTTGTAGAGCTTCCCTTTCAGCGTCACTAAAAGCCAGCCAGAGAATCCTTGGACAGTGAACAGTGCAGAGGGCTTCAGACTAACCATGGACAGGAAATGGCAACATAAACTACACTGGCCAGCCCCATGCTCCAAAGAAAAACCGAGTCAGACGCTGGGGGAGGGTCACTGCAGTAATTTACTCTCCCCTTTCAAATGCTGCGATATGGAACTGTTGAACACACGGACTGAGCAAGCCAAGTGTCTTTTACTGCTTAAGTGCTAGGAAGCAGTGTCTTCAGAAAGCTTATATGAACAAGTCAGAACCATACAAATCATAAAGACTAGACAAGAATTTCCCCGCATTTACGTTTTTTTCTTGGGGGGGGGGGGGGGGGGGGGGACACGACCTCAACAGGTTTGATTAGCCGACGACATCACTGAAACCATTTGCAGTGCAACAAAACTTTATGGCGTAAAGTGTCTGCAATAAAACTGGTTGCCTCAGGAGGACCCTCACATGTCTGCCTTCTCTCTCACCTAGAGAACAGTAAATGCATTTCAAAGTAAACAAGATGGAAACTTAAATCAAACAAGACATCAGCACAGAGGATGGTAAACCATTTAAACTTGCACTCTGCATAAGAAAAATAATAAATAAAATACCCTGCTATATTCTGTACTGCTAATACAACAATACTCCCTGCTTTTCAAGCAAAGAATGTTCTAACTCTTCCTGTTAATGCCTGCAAACAGGCTGGGCTACGAGGCACATCCCTATGACTGCAATCACAAAGACCACTACCGAGATGAAATGCCAGCATCTTTAAAACACTAGATTAAATAAAACGCAATGCCAAATCATCTGCTGTAGCATGCTCTAGGGAAATCATTGGCATGCATATCTGACAAGGTGGAAAATGCAGTCTAACAGCTTGTCAGCCTGTGTACAGTTACCATGGCACCAGAGATGTATGTGTTTGGTGTAGATGTAAATACATGGTTGACACTCAACACACGTTCTTGTTGAGCACCGAAAAAGTATGTGTGATCCGATGTACAAGAACTTTTATATCTGACACCATTCCCTGCCCTTAGAGCCCTTTGTGCTCAACCTGGCTTAAACAGCTTAAAGAGGGAGGGGGAAGAGGAGAATACTTGGAACAAAAAATGTTGCTTCTCTTCACTCTCTCACTCTAGACAGAATGTAGATGCCGCTCCACCCCTCCCAACAAAAAAACTCTGAACTTTTAAATGGTTACACAAACCCATTTGATGGTCAATCAAATGCAATAAATACACTGCTCATGTCAAAAATATCTCATTTATCACTTTCAAATAAACATTTTGATTTGAATTATGTTCTGCAATCCATTAACCATTCTTAAACATTAAAAGGATTTTCAGTTGGTGGGAGTACATATATAATTCCTCCAGAAAGCCACACATACCGTATGGTATTTCAGTCTTCAAAGCTTTGTTTCAACACTAACTAAACAAAGATACTATTATCTATATCTGAATCAAGTATTTCCTACAAAAACACTAGTGTTTCTTGACAAATGTAAATGTATGCACGTAACTGAAATGTAATTTGAGTTACTGAATGAAATGGTCATGTAAAATGTAATACAAACATCAATTAAAAAAATAAATAAACTTACCTGAATTTCATATAAATGAGCAATGTGAAATTGAACTGCAAAAACAGACATATTATACAATCAGTAAAAAAACAAAAAAATATAAGATTTAAAAATCATTAAGTGTAAATTTGAAATTACAATTCATTAACAGAATTTTAAAAAGCCATTTTTCAATTGCACTACTGTGAAGCAGATTATCCAACCACAAGTAAAATTTCCTGTGTTAAAGGTGAACCCACAACGTTTCCTATGGGTAGCAGATGGAGTCCCATTACACAGGAAGTAAACCTGAAGCATTAAGATGGTTTACCAAAACTGAAATTAAAAGAAGCCTAGAAAACAACAGCAAAACAAAAACGACCCTTAAAACTGAAATAGTAAAATAGTACATTTAAAATGGTCACAGAGTAAAGCATTCAAGAATGAGTAACAGCATAAACATTAAGGGGGTAAACTTAATTTGTGATACTGTATTTCAGATTAGTAATAATTCCCATTACAATAAAATTTCCTTTGAAGAAATAGAACTGACTTCAGTATTTGTTAAATGTGCACTGCATTCCTGTACAACCACTGCTACTTTAAAATCTAATTTATACCAACACTTGTAGTTGCAGGGAAACTCAAGTGTTTGGACAGATCAATGAAATGCCTAAATCAGAAAATAAATACATATTTAAATAAAATGTCAAACCAACCAATTAACCGGTAATGATAAACAGAACTAAAATGAACATTAATGCCTCAAATTCATAGAATTCTTATCCTATAAATGCATTTTGACCAAAGTTATCCAGTGTGTAAATATAGTTTATTCGCAGTACTTACTTTCAGCTTTGGACAAAGTGCAGGGATTTGAGTCTATTAAAGCCAGCTGAAAATGCTGCAAAAAAACAAACAAAAACAAAGTACAATTTAAAACTACTGTATAATCTAAGTTATTAGCAATCTCGTTTAGAGCATGCAATACCACTTTCATCATTGTTCATTCTGATCATATATACAGGGGTTGGGACAACAGTAGAAACACAAAGTTCTAGAGATGGGACCAACATCATTTGTGAGAAAAAAAATAAATCAATGTATTACAATTGATATTTCTCCGGGCTAAAATAAACCCTGTTAACCCATCACACCTTATATCACAGTATTATTTACTTCAGACTTCATTTATGCATTGGTTTTCTTTGCAATATATTAAGTCACTTATAAATACTTACAGAAACAAAGCGCAACATGATCATTTATGCAGTGTTTTTTCGAATATTCACAGTTGTCCCAGAACTAGTAAGTGGGCTGTCCTTCATGACTAGTTTGTTGTACGCAACAGTCCCTGGATTGGACGTGTCAGACCCACAACAGCAGCAAGACTACTTCTTGGTGACAATGCTTTGAAAGATTCCAGGACCAATGTATCAGAAGCAGCACCTCATCCAGCCAGGCGGCCAGACACCCTGTTTCACTTCCTCTGACAGAGGTCACAGGTCTCAGTCATTGGTTGTAAACGCTGTTGAAACGCAGGTCATGTTTTCTGATGAATCAAGGTTCCAGCTCAACTTCAGGTATAGTCATGTCCAAAGCTGGACATTGTTATTTTATCCCAAACAATTTAAAACACCTTGCAAACTTGTCACATTTTGATTTCCTGGCTGCCCATTTCAATTTCTTTGCAATTTGACCACCACTATACATAACATCACTCTCTAGTCTGGGCTGTGCCTGTATGTATACATGTATGTCACAATTACATTTTTACAGGACAGTGTAAATGGACAGGTGCATCGATATTCACAAAAAATGAATCTCTCAATATGTACAAGCATACAGCCATCAGTAACATGAAAAAGAAAAACACCAGGTCTGCACCCCCTGTAAGTACATGTAAAAATGTGACACACACACACATCCATATACCTCAGGTTGTGACATTGTCCATAACTATCAATATCAATAGAACTATAATGACCAATTTCCTTAGCAAGTTTAAATCACGTCTAGGCAAATGCAAAACACTAAAGTGTGCCATAGTTAACAGAGGATATATAGGTTTACCTCTAGATCACCTTTATATCTTCAAAACAAGTATGTGACCTTATAGAATCTGGACAGAATTCAAAAGCAAGATTTGTCTCTTAATTGAACTACAGTAAATGCAGCATATGCATCGGCAACAGTTCAAGTTTTTAAAAACCTTTCACCACAATTTGTTCAATTAGGAATACAGGCGTTAATACATTATATTTAATAGGTATTTTGGAACAGGCTATTGAATGAAATACATCAAGGTTTAATTAAAATTAATTTCACCTCATCTGTAGCGGATTTCTAAAAACCTTTATTAAAATACCACCTGTGGTAGACCTGCTATACTGTTAGAGACCTTCATCCAGGACCAAGGGAGGCCATCTATGATTGCGCATGTACCAACACTTCCAGGCATTTGGTAAGAAATAAAATAAAATAATTTGTGGTATTATTAACCTATATAAAAATAACTACTAAGTTTTTTTTTTGTTTTTTTTAATTTGACTGAATATCCCTCCGCGGAAGACATCTGGTCTTCATCTGGCTTTGAGAAAAGCATCACCAGCAATAGTTGTTGTTAAAAGCCATAAAAATCACTGATTGCATTACTAATGAACTGAGCAGGAATCCCCAAGTCAAAAAGAATAAGTGAATCAGTGTCTGCCAACTGCAGCTACCTGTCTCTGATAATTGGTAGCAGTGCATAGTTTGCATCCTTCACACTACATTGCAGTAATAAAACTAAAAAGAATAAATACAAAAATAAATACAGAAACATACAGCCACAATGTGCATTTGGTAAAGAAAAACAAATGTACAATAACAGGGTGAAGGTTTTAAAATTAATTGCTTAATAAAGGCACTTCTTATTTTTAAATCACACAATTAAATAATGAAGGCTGCCATTAGCAGCCAGTTCAGAACTGCACCTGCCTTGGTTCACTGAAAATCCTTCAGAAATGTCTTACCTAAATTAAATTTCATCTAAATACACAAAACCTACCCACCCTACACAAAAGATGTGTTTCTTATGTATTCCAGCATATAAAATGCAAGCTGCTCTGACTGCAAGACATTTAGAATGTAAATACTACCCAAGCCATTACTGCAAGAACACTAATAAATGCATTAGCCTATTCTCTCAAACAGTATACATTTTAAACATTACCGGATACAGGAAGCCTTGTTGCCAAGTACGTTTCCAACAATATTCTGCATCCCTACATAAGCTTTACCATCAGACTGCTGCAAGTCAGATATTGCAGTATAGAGTTGCCTGCTTCCACAGTCATTATTATGCTAGAGACCACTGCAGTTCAGATTTGACATTCAATACCTTTCGGCAGACTTGACTACATACAATCCAATTCTACATAAGACCATTTCCTAGTATTTCCATTGCACTGAAGAGAGGGACATAACATAAAAACAAACTACTAAAGAAATACCAGACTAATATAAAAACAGCAGCACCACATTAATAATTCTAATTGTGCTGCACTGCTGCAGGGAAACACACTGATCTTGAGTCCAAATCCCTGACTTAAGGTTTTCACAATAAGAATCGTTCTTTCGTTTCAGTAATGGAGTGCACTGCATCTGGCTGAACACGAGCACATCTGGTCTTGGGGAGGTGGGGAAAAATAAACAAGCCTCACTGTAAATCAGAAATCCTATACAAATCACAGTGAAATGGTTGAATATTTTGAATGGATACTCCTCTATAAGAGTAAAAATGTCACATGTTCAGAAACCTAATAGCCTGCAATATAGTGTAATTTAATGCTCATTAAAATAACCATAACAGGTTATTCTCTTCAATCCACCTATGCATTTTGTAATCCCCTTGCATATAAACTTACCAGAGAAAAGAGGAAGAAGGAGCTTGAATCCAAGCTTTAAAACCCCCCCCCAAAAAAAAAAAAACCCCAAAAAAAACAGGGACACTGAAAACCTGTCTTCTTTTTTCTACGCTAGCCCAAGTAGTGTGATGAGTGCCTGTTTCTCAGAGCTATCTCTTTGTTCAGATATCTAGCACACGTAAAGCCATGCGTAATCAAAGCCCTGGCAGGCAGCCAGCACTCCATTCGCCAGGCTTGTTACAGGGGCAGGACGTGCCGCCCGTGCAGCTGGATCAGCTTATTACTGCGCTCTCCAGGGTCCTCAGTGAGACTCCGCATTCATTTATCTCCCGAGGACAAAATCCTGTGTCGAGCAGAACACACCAGCCTTATTCAGCCCGCCAATCATTCAGCAACATAGCCCTTCAGCAAAGGGAGGATAAATGTGCAGCATGTGCTGCTGAGCTAAGGCTGAGTGCAGCAGAGGACAGCCAGCCAAGTATTTACATGATCTGCATGAGATCACCAATGGGTCTACCCTAATCCTTTTAAAATTAGCAAAAGCAGCAGATTTGAAACCATAATTATCTGCCCAGCTCTTTGAAATGGACTTTCAATAAATTGTAATTATTTATTAACATTTTAGGTTATTTTTCTTTTTAGAGTAACATGCTTTGACAACATGTACAATTAGTATTTTTTGATTTTCATTTAATTACATTTTTATTTATTTTTTATTCACAGATTTACGCAACATTGTAAAGTTAGCATTTACACATACACATCAACTGATTTACAAGATAAACACGAACCACAGTTTTCATAGCAACCTCAGATGGATAATGCCGTTTCAAAAATTACAAAAAAAACAGGCGCACACAAAACAGTCAAGCTAAGGTCTTCACAGATTTACATATTTTCATTTTCTTTAGGAAGCCAATAGATTAAAACTATGGCACCTGAGCAACAGCCAACACAAATCATATCAATACAAAAATAAAATGAAACAGCAGTTGCACATTATTAAAATACTGACATTTTATGGTGCTGGGACAAATATTGAAACAAACACGACTTAACAGCCAATAACGGCTTTATATTGATTTCTACAGTATAACGGAATTTCTAATGGAAATAGATGATGCAAAGAAAACCATTGCTCCCATGTCTGAAATAAAAAACTGAAATTTTACTGTGCTGATGAGTAAAATCTCGGTTTTGTTTACATGGTATTTAGATGGGATACCAGGTTTATTTCACATTAATTGTATTGTGTGCATAGCAACAGTGACACACTCTGAACATGGAAATCAAAATGCCTATAGGCATGGTCTCTGGAAATCCAATTAAGGCCCAGACTTCTTGCTAGCTAGTCCATAACCTCCAATGGTCTCCTGCTCAAGATAATGCATGACAATCCTGTAGGGTTGTGTATCTTTGGGTTCATAACAATATGGTACAAGGCATGTGTTTATTTTTTTGCTTTTAGTAACTGAAGGTGTGCAAAACCTTGTTACTCTTATCTCGGAATTGTCTATAAGAAGGATACGGCATCGGTACAGCAGTAAAAATGTCAGTGCCTCGGATAGAAACAATTGTAACACTTAAAGCAAAGGTTAATTGCTACTGATTGGTACTCAATTGTAAACATGAGGAAGGACATCTTTTCTTGTTTTGATATAAATATGTTAAATCAATGGATTTATTAAATACTTGGAATTCTCTTTATGAAGTATGTATGTGTAACACATTTTTGCACACCCCTTGTTATTTCATGACCACCATTTTACGAGTGCAAACTTAATTTGTTTTTTCTGCATGTTTATATATGTTTGGTGCAACCTCTAGTCAAGTTGAGTGTATTCCTTGTGCACTCTTTGCTTAGGTCAGGCCCGCAAGCGAAGCCAGTGCAAGAGAAAGTATTGCTCTCAACGAGATTAAAAAGGTACCCACCACACACTAACATATTAGAATCATTAAATCTAAAAACAGACTAAACATGATATTGATGTACTCAATATGTCTTTACAGAACATGTTGTGGTTTAAACGTTTGTCATTGACATTGAGTGCGAGAGCTACACTCTCCGTGAAATTGTAAGTGTAGTTGCTGCTAATAGGTTCCAGTGGGGCTTTTTAATTCTACAGTGAGCATGCTTCAGTGACTAAAGCATACCTGCCTCTGCAAAAACACACCTTGCTCCCGCTCCACTTTAATTTTCAATGAACTGTACTCCCTTGTATTCATAGAGTTTTGTACCTATACGACTGATAGTGCATCGATTAAACTGAACCTTTAGAGTCTGTACCTGTCAATTGTATGTGCCAGTAAATCATTACACCACTACAATCCTGGCAGTATGACAGCGGGCAGCAAATGGGCTTGTACTGTAGAGCTGCAAATCCTTTCCTTGGATGCACAAGAAAACTTTTTTGTATGTTCACGGGTTTTTTTTTGCCATATTTATTGACTACTCCCTTTATTTTTAATAGTGTACATGGCTTATTTTTTCACAATAAAAACCTTCCTTAAAACAATCTGTAACATTATATAAATTGGTACTTTCTCCATTCTTTGTGTTTCGCCAGTCAAAACCAATCAGTGTCATTGTGCTATGCAAGGAAAACATGCTGCAATCAACAGCCAGTCAGCAATGATTTTTTTCCTTAGTCTTTATATAAAAATAAAAATAAAAATAAAAATATTGCAGTAAATGCTTCCAGCTGAACACGCTGCTGCTGAGAATACATCATGCTTTAGTAACTAATACAATGCAGACAGTAAAGTGGCAGTCCAGTCCAGGTACAATGCCCATAGAAAGTCTACACCCCTTTCAAAATTGTCGTCATCTTTTGTTGCCTTATAGCCTGGAATTAAAATGCATTAAAACTGTTTTTTTTTTTTTTCATTTATCTACAAATCCTACCCCAGAACTTCCAAGTGAAAAAAATATTCTAGAAATTTGTAGAAAATTAATTAAAAATAAAAACTGAAATAGCTTGGTTGGATAAGTGTCCACCCCCTTTGTAATAGCAATCCTAAATTAGCTCAGGTGTAACCAACTTAAGTGGCCTCCACCTGTGTTAAATTGTAGTGATTCATGTGATTTCAGGATAAATTCAGCAGTTCCTCTGCTGGGTAGTGCATTTCAAAGCAAAGACTCAACCATGAGCACCAAGGTGCTTTCAAAAGAACTCCAGGACAAAGTTGTTGAAAGACACAGATCAGGGGATGGGTATAAAAAAATATCAAAGGCCTTGAATATCCCTTGGAGCACGGTCAAGACGATTATTAAGAAGTGGAATGCGTATGGCACCACCAAGACCCTGCCTAGATCAGGTTGTCCCTCCAAACTGGATGACCGAGCAAGAAGGAGACTGATCAGAGAGGCTACCAAGAGGCCAATGGCAACTTTGCAAGAGCTACAGGCTTTTATGGCCAAGACTGGTCAAAGTGTGCATGTGACAACAATATCCCAAGCACTCCACAAATCTGGCCTGTATGTAGGGTGGCAAGAAGGAAGCCATTACTCAAGAAAGCCCTCCTTGAATCCCGTTTGAAGTATGCAAAAAACACTCAGGAGATTCTGTAGCCATGTGGCAAAAAGTTTTGTGGTCTGACAAAACTAAAATTGAACTTTTTGGCCTAAATGCAAAACGTTATGTTTGGCGCAAACCCAACACAACACATCACCCAAAGAACACCATCCCTACTGTGAAGCATGGTGGTGGCAGCATCATGTTATGGGGATGTTTCTCATCGGCAGGGACTGAGGCACTTGTCAGGATAGAAGGGAAAATGAATGGAGCAAAGTACAGAGAAGTCCTTGAGGAAAACCTTCTGCCCGCTGCAAGAAAGCTGAAACTGGGACGGAAGGTCACCTTTCAGCATGACAACGACCCAAAGCACACAGCCAAAGCTACACTGGAGTAGCTAAGGAACAAAAAGGTAAATGTCCTTGAGTGGCCCAGTCAGAGCCCCGACCTAAATCCAATCGTAAATTTGTGGCATGACTTGAAGATTGCTGTCCATCAATGCTCTTCAAGGAACTTGACAGAGCTTGAACAGTTTTGTAAAGAAGAATGGTCAAATATTGCCAGATCTAGGTGTGTAAAGCTGGTAGAGACCTATTCCAAAATACTCACAGCTATAATTGCTGCCAATGTGCTTCCACCAAGTATTAACTCAGGGGGGTGGATACTTATCCAATTATGATCTTTCAGTTTTGTATTTTTAATACAACTTTTTTTTCCCCTTAACAGTGTGGAGTATGGTGTGTATATAAGTTGAAAAAAATCCTTATTTAAATGCATGAAATTCTGAGGCACTGACACAACAAAATGTAAAAAAAGTTCAAGGGGGTGTAGACTTTCTATAGGCACTGTATATGGAATTTTGTAGGCTCCAGTAGCCTACTTTTTAAATTCCCATCATAAATATCTGGTTTGCAGCTAACATCCAGACTCCACCCACCACCCCCAGATCATGAGCAAAAAACACTATTTCTAGTTTCCCTTTCGCTAGGATTTAAGATAAATTAATAAATACAACAGCCTTGTGACTCAATACTTACTAGAGGCACACACTACAATATGTTCTCAAGGTCTGTGGCCATGAAGCAAGGTGTAAACGTAGAGTTTAACAAGCAAACGTGTCACAACCACAAACGTGTTTATTTTATGCAATAAGTTTTTATTTATGTAAATAACTTAAAAATCTCAGTTTACCTTTAGACTTGACTCGTAGTCTGTGTTGACTTTAAACATCAGCCCAAGTCGTAAATGAATTTCCTTGGCCCGTGAAAAGCCGGGATCAATATAAAGCACCTCCTGAAATGCTTTAATTGCCCTGGGGGGGAGGGAAAAAAAAAAAAAAAAAAAGAAGACAAAAAAATAAATAAAATGTATATTTTACACACCAAAAGAATTAATGGCACGTTATCCACTAAGACTAAGACTAAACATAATGACCTCTTCTTTTCTATCTACTCATATCATGTCTGTATAAAATGTTAGGTACTGTATATAGCGTTGTATAGTGCACAGGCATTGTAACCATATTAGAATTAATCTGTATGTTTTTAAATCACATAAAATAATTTAAAATCAGAAATGGTATGTTTGCTATTGGCTGTGTCAACTCGATCAGAGCTTCCCACCTCAAGAGTTTGATTTAGCTTATATTTTGTTTAGTGGAAAATACTGTTCAGGTATCGAAGGCCAAACATGAAACAAGGCCAAATATTTAAGCTCAATGATGAAGAGCTGTTGAGATACACCCCTTCTGAAGGGGGGGGGGGGGGGGGGGGGGGGGTTAGGGGTATCACACTTGAAACATGTCTAATTTTGGAGTGATTTCATACCACCGCTTTAGTATTTCTGTGTTGCTGGGGGCCTTAAAATTGAAAAATGGTCTGATTTGTCAAATACCTGAGTGATTTTTAAGTGCATGTTCCTTCTAAAGTAGGAGATATCACTTTCAAATTGCTTAGGTGTGCTCACAATTTAACTGTAACTGACTTTCTGTATGCAGCTCTGCTACTGTCTACCTACTTTACTGTCTGATGTAATGACCCCACAAAAAGACTCCAGGATGAAAGTATCAAAAATGGCCCCATCTTTGAAGGGCTGAAACCGCTTGTGGGACAGGAGTTAACAAACTGACCTTTGCTGGGCTTATAAATAATGATTTGAAGGACTTGTGGCAAAATAATTGACTTGGTAATCTGTCTCCTTCACGGTTTAATAAATGTACAAACATGAACACACAATTATGTTGTTTTGAGTTATACTGTACAATATTAGCAAATAGTTTGAGTTTAAACCAAGAGAAATCATAAAATGCATAATCTTTATATGCAAGTGGTTTGTCATGGGGCTACAGAAGTACTGTTGACCTCTTATTTCTTCTTTGTTGCCATCTTTAAAAATGGATTCTTGCACAGTTCTGAAACAAGCATTCATGGGTTATAGATGAGCATTTGAAGGACTTGTGGTAAAATAAATTGACTTGGTAATCCGTCTCCTTCACAGTTTAAATCATTTTCTGTCCAGGTGGGGCACCACCACTATATAAAAGACTTTAAATCGATCGACAGCAAGTCACAATCCATCACAAGACTCATTCAAAAACATGTCATAAAACAGATATCTGTTCTGCCCATATCATTAAGTCAGATTTCAAGAAATTGCATCACACCCAGTTGTGCCTGTAATTTAGATATCTGAAAATTGCATGAAATACCTTTTTCTATACCACTGGAAAAAACAGATGTAGTCCTAAAGCGGTGGCACTTACTTTGCATGAATTCTACAGAAGACCTACCTGACTATCTGTACAGAAGCATTCATAGGGGCAGTGACATTCTAAATATCATTTTTAGATCCTCAAATCACTCCAAAATGAGACGCATTTCAAGTATAACTACCCCACCCCACAGAAGGGGATGTATCTCAGCAAATCTTAATCATTGAGCTTAAATATTTGGCCTGGTTTCATACCTGACCTGTATCTTCCACTACACAAAATATAAGCAAAATCAAAACCTTGAGGCAGGAATTTTCCTGGATTTTGGTGGATTTTACATGGAAATACACAATTTATAGAATGTATCAACAAGTTAAATATAGAAAAAAGGGGAGTTGGTGAAAACTTTAAGCAGCTTGGTACAATACAGCATTCATGCATATTCTGGTTACATTTACACTAATGAATCATACCCAAACGTGCTTCAATATTGACTGTGGGTGTGAGCGACAGCTGTTTGTGTTCATTGAACTGAGTAAGGCTTGGCAATTGTACATCTGTTTTATTTGTTGTTTTTTTTCCCCTGCACACATTAGAGCATTGTGCCACTTAATCCATTAATTAAAGCATATGCTAAATTCTGTACTGATCAACACATGAATAGGAACATGTAAAGAACAATAAAATTGCACAGACCAAATGCTTCTAAGGATACGTTATTTTTCATTATACATGCATTATTTATACTTAACAATAAAATGCCTCAATGATGTCTTTAATTCTCCATAAATTATTTGAGTGACACCTCAACACACACACACAAAAAAGAAGGTTGAGGGACCCCTATATGGTTTTGTGTTTCCTATTTCCAAGAACTACCTCACTAAAACCAAAATTAAATTTCAGCACTTGAGTGTTAATGAAAATGTAACGCTGACTATGCAAAAGAAGAACTTGCACTAAAAAGACATGCGTATCCATACAGACTGGGAACCCATAAAAGAATGCACAGGAAGAAGTCTATTAATATTTATACCAGAATCATAATTCAGCTCTGACTGACAGTCAGTTAAATGTTTTACAGAGACAGCTAAACAACCATCTTTACAGTTTACATATCCTTTATGTATCCCGTCTCAGGCACAGAACCAAGGCTATAAATCTGTTTAATAGATTAAGCTTTTAAGCATTTTGTGTAAACTGATATCTACTGGTTTAAACTATCATGTGTTTTTGCAATACAAAAACACTACCTGATTTAGATTTTATATACATATTTATATTTTACTTTTGTATTCATAAATTGTTTTTTTACATTGGTTTTCAGAGTGGCCAATTACAATTTTCAAAATAGCAACATCCCGATTACAAAGAAAAACAAAACAGTACAACTGTCTTCCATTCAACAGCACATGATCGTTACCGTTACTTGCTTTCAGTGAAAGCGATTTAATCTGAGAAGACAAATAGAAAAGCAGAGCTAGACCTTAAACCATATTAATCAACAAATGCTGCAACAACAGTCACGTGACTCATTCAGAAGCAAACAAATGCAAGACTCTACCAGCTTGTTTACGTCACGTAATTGCCATCAACACTTTACACTGGCAGATTCCACTACAAACACTTCAAGAACTATGCTTGGCAGCAGTATACATTAGCTGCTTTTATCTTGCTTGACAGAAAAGCTCAACATAAGCCCTTGGGGCATACTGTGATAAAATGCCATGCATTAGGACAGACAGCACCAGGTTAAAACAAATAAGTAAATAAAAAGAGACTACAAATCTCAATGATTAAGCAATAAAAAGTAAGCCGTCACCTAAGCTATGTATGCAAAACCCTTCAATCCAGCACACAATCCTCACTCCATCAGTAAAGTATAGCAATGTGCACATTACTTAAATTGAGCAAGAAAATGAAGTGGTTGAAAAAATTTCAATTTGTGTTCAAAACAGACTGCGCCTCTACCGGTGAAGTGCAGCCCATACAGTAGGTTCATGTTGAGCTCCAGAAATGCAGCAGTACAAATATTTTATTCTAAAATTCAACCAGCTAAAAACATCACCATTATTATTAATTTTTTTTTTTTTTTTTTTTTTTTTTAAATCTGATAAAAAAAAAAAAAAAAGCCAGCACATACAAGTTAGAATATATAAAAGGGTGATTCATACACTTTATAACACACCATATGAAAAATGCATCATGTCACTGTCATGGTATTTCTTGGATTCCAGTTTGAAGGACGTTATTCCAGAAAAGACAATGAGGAAGTTCTGCTATACTTTAATAGTGCGTTCTTTTTGGATCGCCTTGTATAACTAATGTATTTCATCTATGCAGTTAACCTTGTTTTACACAGATATTTAAAAAAATAAAACTCAAACTCAAAAGCAACAACTTCACATCAAGTGCACCACTGACGGTCACAATTTCAACGGTATAGAAGCATCAATAATGAAACAAACAAATACAGGACAGTTTCAATTGTTTTTAAAATCAAAAAGAAAAGAAAAATGATTAAATTGGAATTTAAAAAAGTACTTCTGGAACTTTATCAGTTTGTTTCATACCACATCAGATCAGCAGAATGTTTTCCACTTGAAATGTGACCATGCATTGACCCAGCCAGAGCTGATCAGTAGACAATTTCTAATTTCAGCGGTTGCATGTGAAGAGGGCCAGGGGCCTGCTTACGTGATTAAATATGGTGCAACATACCCACAATTCAGTTCAAAGTTAAATTTTTAAACCACACCAAAGAGAACCAAAAAATACTGTAGTTCAACATGTTCAATGAAGTAAGTATTTCAAGAAATGGATGACTGTGTGCTTAAAACAATAAACAATTAAAAGGGTACTTCCGTTTCCAGGCCAGCAAATACACAAAAATATAAAAACATGCATCTGCAATTATTGAAACTGCAAAATCTACAACATTTAAACTCCTATATTCTCTTACCTTAACACATCTTATAAATAATGACACAGTTGAGTTAGTAATCCCAGTCCAACTGCAGGTGTGGGATTTAAAGAGGGAGGGTTGCTGTCCTCAGCATCAGTGCTGAAGTAACAAGCAGGACTGAAGTAATGTAACTAGCAATGCATTTCCTACAAAACATGTAGGGTATGAGTGTGTTCAAGTGACTAGCCTTATATCAAGATAGACTGAAAGGGGTATCAAAAACATGCATTTGTAGTTAAATCAAAAACCACCAGACCTAACCTCCACACATACAGCTATTGGTTATAACCACAGATAAACTACGTATGCGTAAATAAAATATGAACACCACAGGTATTGTAACAAGATCATTTCACTTATGGTTAAAAGTTTAAGTTTAAAGCACATTCTCAAGGTTAACTAAAGTACGTATGCCTGTAATAAATGCCCCATTAACGATAAACAGGCCACATCCCATTAAAGTCATACGCCTCGTAAGAAGCCGCTATAAACCTGCTGTAATCATACTGCAACAACGGGCACTGAATGATTAATGCTTGTGAACTCCATTGCTGGTCCACAAGAATCTACACTTGCCTGTTCTTTTGCTTTAACCGAGTCTAAAATGACATGTATTTGCACTGAAAAGCAATTTAGGGGACATGCAACCCTTTCTTCAAAAGATTGTTTGGCAAGATAGCATATGTGTATTTTAAAGTAAATAAATGGAAATAAACTTCATATCTGATTTCTCTCAAGGGCAGGGAGTTTCACAAGGAGGACTGGCAAACCCCAGTAGAATGGTATTCCTACCTTCTCTTTCCAGTAGGGGTCGCTGTAGAGGGGGGCTGCAAATGCCTAGATGGGGAAAAAGGGGACCTACAGTAATAAATACCAGGAAATATATGTTGGTACCAGAAGCATGTTACTGGCACATTATTTTAGATTGTCTACATAGTGTACAATTGTAACAAAGATTAATTACCCCCCATTACTATAGGCAGCAAAATCAAAGTTCGGAATTTGCTGCAAGAGCTCAATGAACCTGAAAGTGCAAAATGCAGGTCCTAACTTCAGGTGTTGCAGACGGAGTATTTCAGGTCATAATTTCAGGTGTTGCAGATGGAGTATTTTGGAACAAGGAACATTTTAGAGCAAAACACTTTGGAGGGGCAGAACCACTTGAAAAAGATTAAACTAATTACATATACATTAAGAATCATGTTTAAATTTAGTGCATACATCATGAATGGAGTAGTGGTTAGGGCTCTGGACTCTTGACCGGAGGGTTGTGGGTTCAATCCTCAGTGGGGGACACTGCTGTTGTACCCTTAAGCAAGGTACTTTACCTAGATTGCTCCAGTAAAAACCCAACTGTATAAATGGGTAATTGTATGTAAAAATAATGTGATATCTGTATAATGTGAAATAATGTATAATGTGATATCTTGTAACAATTGTAAGTCGCCCTGGATAAGGGCGTCTGCTAAGAAATCAATAAATAAAATGAATTGTAAGCAATTCAAAACTCAGACCTTCTTAAACACCATTAACATACATTAGTTACAACAGTAAATACTGTTTGGTAAATGTCCTTGCAAACTTTAATCGGATTTGGACAAGCTGTTCCCAAGATACAACCTTAGCAGTCAAAGCAAGCGTCACTACCATGAAGGAAGGACAAGTTGCCAGTATTCATGTGGTCAATAGCAAGATGTCTTTTTTTTTTTTATTGAATACTCTTGTCCACAATAACCATATAACCTCTACTGGCAGTTCTACTCAGTTGGATTGCGATTTTCCCCATAGTATTTCTATTAATTAGCAAATATTAATACTAATCAAATCAAGAGCTACTTCACACTATATGAAGGTGTATTTTTAGGTCAGTACAGGTCTAAAACATTGGAGCTCAGTCATACATCTAACAATGGGAGTATAAAAACCAATCTAACTACACAACATGCATCATGCACTTAGCCCTGCAGGCTGTTCTAACTAAAGTCACACAGACTTCGCTGTCTTCTTGCTTTTTCCAATTGTTCTAACCTAAAGTATTACACTGCAATGCTTTCTGCTTGGTTATTTTAATAGAGTCAAAACTATGCATTTTTTCTGCAGATTGCTGAATGTGTGCAACAACTCCTACTCACCCAATAAAAAAGCCCAGGTCAGCCAGTGAACAAACCATCTGCTCATAATACACCAGATCTATTATAAAGCCTTTTATAAAATGGCTTGGATAAATTAAACACTGTGATTGGCTGAGCAAGATCACATGACCATGCAATAAGAATTGTTATGCACGGCCAGGGACAAATCACCTCTGGGCCAACATCTTGCCCCCCCCCCCCCAAAAAAAAAAAACACACACAACATACTAGCACTTACAGACTTCAGGCCACAGATATTCAGCATTTATATTTATTTTATAGTCAAACATGAAGACCATTTAAATAGAACTGTAAAAAAATGTAAATGCTAATGACCGATATTCTGCATGACTGCCTCACTGACCGTCTGGGACACCCTGGAGAAACTAGTGTTCTTGTAGGCAGAGACGTAGGCAGCGCATTCGGAGGAATGAAAAATATAGGTACAGAGCATGATTATTGTACTAGGGAAGAACTGGTTTCAAAACATCAGGTTTACTTACCAAAGTGTATAAAACATGTAAGTAAGCAGTTATATTTTAGTTTTTCAAACCTTGGGTATGCAAAATAAAATATAATGTACTCAGCAGTAATAAGTTTTTCCTGCAAACTTTTAGCTTCTAAAGACAAAGTGTCAAAACTATTTTGCACTGGTGGAAGGATACATTGCATAACACTTACTTTATTACAAAATAAACAGCCATTTTATAAGCGCAATAACCCGCTCCAAGGTGTGCAGTGTGCAGCCTGGCATTTGTAAAATGTCTTACTGCCTGTTGTGGGCTATTGTTTACTCACTGCATGTTGATTGAAGTAAGGAGGGCAAAGTGCAAATCTATTAGCAATTTTAAGTCCAAAATAGTTCTGCATTCTAGGGGTGTGAAGTTGAAATAAAAACATATTTGGAGTACTGAAGCATGAGAAATTAATGGTAGTCCAATGGCAGGCAGAGTGAAACATGTGGTTTCTCACTGTTGAAGCCAGTGGGGGGTAGCAAGGGGGAATGACTGACTCTGAACTCTCTCAATTTCTAAATGCGCGACCCCCCCCCCCCCCCCCCCCCCCCCCAAAAGAAATGCCCATCCCATTCTTGGTATCAGCACATTCTACCTGCTTTAAAACTTAACTGAATAGACGGCTCTAATGATGTGTATTGAGTAATACATGTGTACTAAATTATCTATTTCAAGTACACAAGCATTCGCTTACTGTAACCTGCTCCTACCTCGTACAAGAAATACACCCCAATACATAAATATATCCACCCATTTGCTAACCCAAATCACTGAGACATACTTTTCACACAAATATTGAGTTCTTAGATGCTCTTTTAATACGTCTTATTTATATAGCCAAACATACTGCTTGATACCAAATGATCAAGACTGGATATCTACCAATATTTGATAGACTCATACATACAGCATAAATCCATTTATCATTTTTAACCAAAACAAGTTCAAATGGGAGGGGGGGGGGGGGGGGGGAACAAAAAAAAAAAAAAAAATGGGGGAAATGTAACAAATTTACCAAAAATGAAGTTATTATCCAATAATAATTTAAGACCATCACAGATTTAGGTTTTGTTTGAGATTTATTCTTACAATGCCATTTGAGAAACAAATAATCTATACTAAAGATATGGAAAGATGAACAGGTACACTATAAATCACATATGAGAAATCAAGCACCATTTAGGATTTGTCAGTGTTCCAGCACATCTTATCCTGTGTACAGGTGCTTAGAATTCAAGGCATAATTAAGCAATATAACCCAGAGGGCTTTACCGTCTGGTAAGGCTAGTCTTGTGCAGTTAAACATTTAAAAGGTTTTTCTGTTTTTGTTGCTAATGAATACAAAAGTTTTCCTCAGTATTCCATGAGTAATGTGGTTTGCGCAGAATTTCATAATGTGGTCTGGTAGCCTTCAGGCTTCAGTATCCTAGCAGTGGACGATGTTGTGTCATGGGTACTTCCAATAGCCTAAATAATAAGTCAATACTAATAACAAATCATCTACATGGAACTGTTCTTCAGTTCAGGTACCTTGTACACAAAAGTGAACATTGTTTGAGAAGAGCATGCTCTTTTCTACCTCTTAAATGTAAAACACATAATAAAAGTCCTGGTACACTTTTTTTTGTAAATTATGATTTCCGTGCACACATTAGTCTATTAGTGTACGTTTCAGTATTTAAGTTACTGTTAGGTCCTAAAATGTATTGTCAAAAAAAAAAATAATTATATATAGGCTACATGTGTTCATGCTGATTGTTCAGTAACTTGTTCACACTGTGTTCATAAAGTTTATTAAACTGAAAGTAAATCAGTCAGCATCCAGTTGTTTGATTTCTACAACTTGTCATTCAAATCGGAGACTAGTGTTGCTATTGCTGGTGTGGTTATTGTATTGCCACTGACAGCAATCACTCTATCTCTCTTTTTCTTTAACTTTACACTAAATTTAAATATGATAGATTGAACGTATAGGACAGCGATGAATAGTCTACATTGACAGAACACTGAGGGTGTGTACTAGAACGGAGAAAAAGGTAACATACATAAATGAATACTGTGTTCACGTATTTTCCTTTGGATTGATTTGGAACATTTATTAAACAGTTTAAAAACAATAACATTTGAAGTCCTTTACCAGAGATTAAGGACTGCATATTGATCAATCTGGTAAAAGAATTGCCGATCCATTTTCTAATTCTAAATAAAAAAACACTGCATAATAGTCCTAAATACAAGATATTTTTGTGATTTATAACAAGTAGTGTGTATGTTATTTTCTTATAAGAGATTTCTTTTCTAGAGGACTTTGCTGTCCTCTAGCCTACATAGCATGAGATGACATCTCATACTGTAAGTGAAACCCTGTGCAGGACATATACAACTTCAGAGTTCTAGAGTCCTGTATTTGGACATGACAATTATGACATCAAAAAGACTTTTCCCTGTGTGCCACTTTGCTTTTATTTACCACACAGCCATTGGCTCTAACAGACAGAACAACCCTGTGCCTCAATGCCAAACTGAATAGCTCACATACCAAAGCACCAAGATGATACAACTGATAATATGAATACAACTGAGGTGTATTGTTATGTGGAGTTACCTATAAAAATGTTTGTTCTCTAGCCAAATGTCTGAAACCTTGACCTCATCACTTAACAGTATTGTATTTATTGAAATTCACCACATAATTACAAGTAGCTAATTAGGTATTTGACTACTAACCACCTTCAAATGCAATTCCGTTTTTTGCGTTATTTTAAATAAAAACAAAATAACTTACCACTGAAATGCATTATAATGGAAGTACACCATACCAAGGCCATATAAAAAGGCAGCATTCTGAAATAAAAGAAAGAGAGATTAAAATGATGCCGTAGCACTTTATAGAACACTTCCATTAATCATTTCCAAAGCAGTAAACAAAGACACGAGGAAATCGGAGGTTACTATATAAACTTTAATGAATTTAAAAGTTTGCATGTCCTTACAACAAGCGTTCTTTTAAAGCAAGACTTCGTACATTAAAACATTCATTACAAAAACCCAAGTCTAAAATTAGTTTGATATGAAGTCTCTTTAAATCTTAAATAAAAATGGGATAAATTCTACTGGTGCAAAAAAAAAAAAAAAAAGGCAATTTTGATAACTTAAATCGATCACATGCGTATTAAAAATCGGCAATAAAATTGATGCATCAACAACATTTTATTTTTCAATATCAACAAACATTAGGATTTGTAGCGGAAGATCCAATAACTAAAAATGCACAGCCAAGCACAACTTGCATTCAGATGAGAACATTTTAATAAAACAAAATACTATGTAAACTGAAAAGAATATGCATGCCAGTACCATATGTTCCTTTAACAGTTTAATAATAAAAAAAAAATCAATGCTACGTTTTTTTTTTGTTTTTTTTTTATAAACAGAAGTATTTTTTAATCTTAAATATGCTTGTTAAAGCACATTACTGTTAGCATTTTTTTGTCAAAAGCATTTACCATCAAAATCCAATAAATTACACTGCTTTCCCTACCTCCCTTTCCTTCACCCCAAAAATGACCAATCATGTCAGATTCTTCCATTTAAAATAACTGCGTAGCTTTCATTTAAAAAAAACAACATATATACATATATATATGTGTTTTACGCATGTAACTTGTTCAATGAGAAACCAGAGGCCGGAAGGTTTGTATCCTAGCAACATGCCAACGTTGGCTACCTACTGTACCAGCACTAATATAAATTAATATTTTAATGCAAACTGGCAACGGGAGACTTCAAACTGAGCTCTAATTTGATACATCAATTCACCAACATGTAATTGAAGCTCAGAAAATTTAAGTTTTTTTGTTTTTTTTTGACGCATCAATTAAATTGTTGCATCTCTAAAAAATGTCCTTTATAACATTAACACGTTTAAATCCCAATTGGTGCAAAGTTTGAACTGGAGCAAAAACCAGGACCCAATCAGTATTAAAAGAGAGTCTTGTAAGAACAATTGCCTTGAATTAATAACTATTTTGATATAAAAAGGTATATCTGGTGCTGAACTGGGGACCGATAGTTTCCAGGTACAACGAATTAGTATACTCGTGCTGTAATGGAGTGTATCTTGAAATGCTACATGATGATTTTCTAGGTTTCCTTTTTGTATCATTATATAATAAACTGTGACTATACTTTAAATCTACCTTCTTGTGGTTGAGCGTGTTTTGTGTGCTCATTGTAATTCCTCGATCTTACACACATCATTAAATAAAAATTATTATGAGGAGGTTGTAATTAACACGAATGAATATTCAGATTATTTAATGAATTAGAAACAGATTGTCTATTTAGTCGGTGATCTAATATGGTAATGATCATAGAGCATTAATTAATGAACGCACTGAAATTTAAACAGGAGGCTGTGTGGTCCAGTGGTTAAAGAAAAGGGCTTACAACCAGAAGGTCCCCGGTTCAAATCCCACCTCAGCCACTGACTCACTGTGTGACCCTGAGCAAGTCACTTAACCTCCTTGTGCTCTGTCTTTCGGGCGAGACGTAATTGTAAGTGACTCTGCAGCTGACGCATAGTTCACACACCCTAGTCTCTAAGTCACCTTGTATAAAGGTGTCTGTTAAAAATAAATAAATAAACTACTTGATTAATCAAATTAATTTATTGTTTAAATTGATTATCAAAAACTAAATGTGAGCCCCACAGTCTTGATCTCACTACCCAACTATATATGTCTTAAGTAGCAGTCCATGCTCAACCCTATTTTGCATACTTCAATACTAAATATTGGTCAAACCTCCAAAAAGTAATTTGTTATAAAATAAATGTTTTATGATACAAGATGATTAGAATGAATAATACTCGGACACATCTTAAAATGTTGTTCTGAAATAAAAGCACCATTGATTTTCCAGCATACCAGTATGAATTGCAACAAAAGGGTTAATGTTTATAACACAAGGTACTAGTAAACATGCTAGGACTACAAACACGCACACTGTATACACTACTGAACACAAAGTTCAATAGATGTTTAAAATTAGTAGCAAACCAACCTATAATAAAAATGTATTATGGAAAAGAATCCTTAAGTATGAAGCTGGCCAACACATCCCTTTTGATATTGCATAGCAGTTTTTGCCAAAAGTAGCCAATTGAGATACTGTTGTCAAATTCAGCAGATGGCAGCACCGGACAGAATTCCAGAGACATCTGCAACAAGTAGTTATCCATACTCTCATTTAAACAATTGTATTAGATTAAAAATTACTGTTGCGTATTACAAATAGAAAGATGTGTAGTTCTCAATATATCCAACAATACAGTGTTGCACCTTTACTAGCCCACTCCCACAGAGAGAAACAGCAGCTCCCTGCTCAGGGCAATGGAATAGCCAATGTATTAAACTACTCTGTCACCTCGCCCTGTATGGCTGGTGGAGCCTTCTGGGTTTTCAAGGACGGCGATGAGCGGCTTTGTCTGGTCGCAGAGCCCTTCCCATCTGTGTTGACATTTCCAATATCCAACACACTTTAACACAGATCCCTGCTACAAGACTGAGAAGCAGGAAAACAAAACATCCACCAGTGAGGGGGATGGCAGATACATAAAAGTACCATAACTGGCTGAAAGATAGAGGCAGAGAAGATAATGCTCACACGGGATGACCTGTGTGTGCAAGCAATAAGGCATGACAGGGTGTGGGATATACTCTAATATCCACACGCCCCGGGTGCGTTAAGTCACGAGGCGAAGCCGAGTGGCTTTAACCGCCCGTGGCGTGTGGATATTAGAGTATATCCCACACCCTGAAGTGCCTTATTGCGCTTATAAAATGAATCAACCAACATTACAAAAAAACATGTTTTAATTAACAAAAAAGTAATTTTTATTAAATATCCTTCCACCTCTGCCTGACCTTAGAAAAAATAGTCCCTTAAAACATAAAAAAAAAAAAAAAAAATGGATTAATTTCAGATGTTGAATTGAACATTGCCATTGAAAGTGTAGTTTTGATTCGTTACACTTCTTGTAATTCTTGGTTTATTCATTACATTTTGTTTTTTAATCATCCTTTGTTATCTGGGGTAGTAACAGGAGGCATCCATACCAGATTTGTGCTACAGCTTCACAGTGGCTAGAAATATGTTATTTGCATGGAATACCTGATCACTTATCAGACTTTGCAATTTACAGCTTGGCAACGTGGAGAACTACTGGGCCAGTGTTAAGAAACAATTTAAAACAATGCAGGGCACAGCAGAAGACATGATACCATCGTGCCTGGACACATTTAAAAGGTATGGCAGGAATTGTCGAGATGAATTTATAAATGTTCAGCATCAGATCACACAGCTGTGCAGGGGGTGGGTCCAGTGGCAGCAGGCAGGCAGACTGAAGAACGGACAGACCGGGAGCAACGGCAACAAAACATCTTTTAACCCCAAAGTCTCTTAAGAGGGACCCAAATCTTTTGTGAAAAGCTGAAAGTTTGAGATATTTTTTAAACTATTTATTTTCAAAATGGGATAGGGAAGTGCCGTAGTTCAGGGAGAAGGAACAGAGCGATCAGAATGGCGAGTTTTGAATTTATTTGAATACTTAGTTTTGCTTTTTTTCACTACTTTAATTAATCACTGGTGTCCAATTCAGATTGATTCAATATCTCATGTACACTTTGGTTTCCCAAAAGGTCAACATCTACATAAATCTCGGTCATGTTTATTGAGATAAATTCCAATATGTCTGCCATTTTTGTTTTTAAATTCTAGTGGCGTATGGATGTATCTGCCAGTGATTTGCCCGTTTTTGAAAAAAAGTGCCAAACCATGGTGATATGCTGCAATAGCAACAACCCCATGTGACCTGTTTTGACCAATCAGGATAGAGAATTTAAATACCCATTTTATAATGTGGGTTGTAAAGAGGATATCTTAGACACAGCACTGTTTTAAAACAAAAAATATTTCTTTGTTTATTGGAAAAATGTAAAATATGACAGTGATTTTTTTTCATTAAATATTTTAGTAATATTAGGTTATAGTAATGTAATTTACTAAAAAAATGATGTACAGAATACACGCACAGTCAAATTCAGTACTGTAGCACATACGGCTGTGTGCTGGGAGGGAGTTAACTTAATGTGCTGGTAAATGAGTACAATCACTCTTACATGCAACTTTTTTTTTTTACAGAATAATGTAAATTAAATCAATTTTACTATTAACACGTTTCTCAGTTGTGATTGAGAAACACAAATGGTTTAACAGGTATCAACCGAGTAGGGGTGTAACACTTCATCAAATATCGATGCATCGCCATCTTTTATAAAACGATCCAACACACGATCCATGGCTTGTGTATCGTGATACAGTAATAAGCATGCCAAAGGATGTTTTAATTTGTACTTTGCCACATGTACTGAGCAGCAAATCGAAAGGATTAGTTTCATTATCCAATGGTTGTATGTAAATTGTAAGTGGGTGTATCCCATTATGCAATGTGCAGCACAGTGGCTTCTGGAATTCAAGTTTGAGAGCAATGGCAGGGAGCGACTCAAAGCTCGGTGAAAGTGAACCTCTGAACCTGAAATTGAGAGCCCTTCGGTGCATTATAGATCACCAGTGTGGACATATTGCAGGTTTCCTGTCACTAAAGAAAACAACTTGAAGAAAACCTGACAAACAAAATACTGCTATGCAAAACAAACATAAAATACACTGGAAATACAACCAACATGTCAATACATATACGCCACCATCATGCAGGCGTCAATTTGCAGGATGTATATAGAAAACCGAACAACACGGTCAAGTGTAACAAGTCTTTGTCTTTAAGGAATCACAGGTCATTTTTCCAGTTCTACTATTTAAAAAACGTTATCATATATAAATGTTAGCTGTACATGAAGTACAACAGCAGGACAATATTCAAAGCTCAGCTTTTCCAAAGTTACAAAAAGAAAGTACAAACATTTGATTTAATCTGTGAAAACTCATTTTTATTTCACACCCCAAAGTATACAAAAATGTTTCCCAAAACAATATTAATACACAAAGTGAAACATTCGTTTCAAAATATGAGTTGTAGAAGAACTTTAAAAACATTTTATTTATTTTTTTTACTGATTTTTAAAACTAGTGTTTTTGGTTATTAATGAGTATGTTATCCTGTTTTTGGCTCGTGGGAGTAGAGTAGGCCAATCATTTGAAAGTGTAAGCCTGTTGATAAAATGTATTCACTAAATTCTATCCTTTAGAGAAAGGAACTTACAAAAAGCTATATATATATATATATAAAACAAATACCTGTAGAATGCCACAAGTTGCTGAATGAAAAAAAACATACGGCTATAAGTATGGGTAACTATTTTCAGAGCCTAATGAATGAGACAGGAAAGGAGGAGGAATATGTCAGTGGTGCAAGAGAATTGCATACCTGATTCCCAGTTGCTTGAAGAGAGAGTCCTCAAGACTGATCTTGGAAGACACAGTGGGTCCCCAGGAACGGGGTTGAAAACCATTGATTTAGAGAATTATTTGGCACATTGATTGTTCTTTACTTGGGTGTGTGAAGAAACACTTTTCTAAGTTGGGTCAGATAAGCCAAACACATCTGGTGAGTAACTGTTAACTTAAATAAATTAACATTTACTACCTGAAGACTTCACACTATTGTTATGCTTATATGTTTATAATGTGGATCTGCGAAACTCACCTGTTTATAGATTAAAAGGCGACAATTTGTTTTTAATTGAAAGTGCTTTGGAGATTATACACACAGCACAACCTAATTGTGTGATTTAAAAGTTTAACCGGCTTTCAATTGAAATGTGTTGGTTCAGTGAGACCTTAAAGGAAAATTATTCGGAAACCGCTGTATTCGTACCATCCCTAATGTATATACACAAAGTACGTTTATTAACATACAACAGAAACATTGGACAAGTAAATAGTTTAATATTCAATATTAAAAGTAAGTGATTTTTAATATAGCTAGTGTAATGTGGCACACCCTAGCAAGTGACAGCAAAACACCACAATGCACTTGGTCTGCAGGCTGCTTTAGTACAACGGAATAGTAACACTAGTTAAACATACTCTAACACAAAGATGAGTACATTCACATTGTTACGAAAAGAAGGTAAACGTCTTAGCGATAGCAAGGTGAAGCCTGTGTCCAAAACACTGGAGTATATACATCAGGTACATCGAATGTAATTAAAAATGAACCTTTTTAAAAGTTTAACATGCCCGATTGACTAAATGGTTGACTTGACAGTCAATAAAATAATGAGTTCTGGAATTAATTGAAATATACTGCAATACAAATATTATTCTGCACTACCTATTGACCTCCCTATGACGTTCAAATGGATCTGTCCAAAGCGCAATACTTTGAGTTTGTAAGGGTACTTTCACAAGATAAGGGTTGACAAAAAAAAAAAAAAAACGAACAACAATTAGTTAAATACCGGTATCAACAATAATACCAGTATATTACCCATCCCTAACATATCATACCGTGAGCTTAGTGTATCGTCTCACCCCAACAATTTAATTCTTAGAGAGTATAAAAGGTCAGGGTAAAACACAGAAAATTATAACATTTCAAACATATTAGGATTATACAATAGACAATACATTTCAAACAACATTATTGACATTATATATAATGTAGCAAACACTGTTGCAGCAGCAAAGGTCATTCAAAATTATCTAGACAGCATTCAGAACTGGGCAGACACACGGCAAATGAAATTTAATAGAGAAAAGTGTAAAGTATTGCATGCAGGCAATAAAAATGTGCATTATAAATATCATATGGGAGATACTGAAATTGAAGAAGGGAACTATGAAAAAGACCTAGGAGTTTATGTTGACTCAGAAATGTCTTCATCTAGACAATGTGGGGAAGCTATAAAAAAAGGCCAACAAGATGCTCGGATATATTGTGAGAAGTGTTGAATTTAAATCAAGGGAAGTAATGTTAAAACTTTACAATGCATTAGTAAGACCTCACCTAGAATATTGTGTTCAGTTCTGGTCACCTCGTTACAAAAAGGATATTGCTGCTCTAGAAAGAGTGCAAAGAAGAGCAACCAGAATTATCCCGGGTTTAAAAGGCATGTCGTATGGAGACAGGCTAAAAGAATTGAATCTATTCAGTCTTGAACAAAGAAGACTACTTCAGCGATCTGATTCAAACATTCAAAATCCTAAAAGGTATATACAATGTTGACCCAGGGGACGACTTTGACCTGAAAAAAGAAACAAGGACCAGGGGTCACAAATGGAGATTAGATAAAGGGGCATTCAGAACAGAAAATAGGAGGCACTTTTTTACACAGAGAATTGTGAGGGTCTGGAACCAACTACCCAGTAATGTTGTTGAAGCTGACACCCTGGGATCCTTCAAGAAGCTGCTTGATGAGATTCTGGGATCAATCAATAAGCTACTAACAACCAAATGAGCAAGCTGGGCTGAATGGCCTCCTCTCGTTTGTAAACTTTCTTTCTTTTTCTTTCTTTCTTTTTCTATATATATTATATATATATATATATATATATATATATATATACATATATACACACACACACACACACACACACACAAAAAACAGTATCGTAAATATGTAAAGTAAATATGAATAAAATATTTATTTATTTTGAAATGGAGGGGAGAAGTACAAAGTGGAGTCTAAATTACCATTACACAGAAAATAAATAAACTAGTTAATCGTAGGAATTATACATTTAAAATACTGTATTTATAAATTGAGAGCTTTTGATGGAACAAATATATAGAAAAGGTATATCGAATTTAACCAAATACACACCATCTCGTAGTGCCGGGACGAACACAGGATTTTCATGTTCGCATAGACGCTCAATTTAAATATTCATTCATTTTCAAAAAGTAATAAAAGCCATTATATTACTCAGAATGCAGACAGAGACAGCATAGCAGCAGGGGCAGGTGGGCGTGGCCTGTGTGTGGGCCTTTATTTCACAGCAACACGTAAAAGTAGAAAAATATCCCACGAGTAAAGAACATGTTGTGAAGGCCTTACTTTACCTCGGTGTCTATAAAATGCTAATTTCAACTGTCAGGAGAATGGTGGCTCCGGTTTTGTTACAATGTTAACCCTGGTTTCACCCACGCTAAAAATGAACACATAATAGGTAGATAATTATTACTTTACCAAAATACTGACTACGAAAAGAAAAAAAAAACCCAGGAGCAAATAGCTAGCTATAATGTTACCATGATCCAAGTAACAGCTTCCTTATTTTATCAGTGAGAATAACAGACAAAATGCAATCTTGAGGGGCATTAATTTATCTATGTTTTCTTTTTATAATAGATTACCACCACCTTGCGTACTTCTCCTGTTTAACTAGTGAAATGTGTGCTTTAACAAAAAAAAAATTATATTTTATAGATCGAGAGAGAGAGAGAGAGAGAGAGAGAGAGAGACACACACACAGACGCCACCACTTACACCATACAGGGTTACTTCGGGCAGCCATTTACATCAGACAAATAATGTTTGCCATTTTCCATTCCCATTGATATCAGTAACAAAGGCATAGTTTATATCGTGTTAAGCACACTGTATATTTCGGGCAAACTCAGCTGTTTGGATCTCGTTATGTACCATTGACATAGACTTAAATAACAAAACTCACTGCTTATAATGTAGTAATCGCTCTTACTAATCCACCAATCAGCTGTTTTCACCTTGTTACCTTGCCATTCACATAGATTTCAATACAAAAGGCACCACTTCACTGTAGTAAAAGCTTGACAGATCGATCATTCAGCTGTTTGCACCTCTGTACCATGGCTATTTGTTAAACTGTCTTTGATTTACAGTTTGAAAAAAAAAAACACTGACTGCAACAGCAACATGGCTGGAAAGAGAAAAGCAAAGACATCAGAACAAAAATCTGGCGTGTAAACAAAATGTTAGATGCTGTGCACTTGCTAAAGCATGCTTGGAAATGTGTCAGTCAGCAAACCATGTAATGTTGCTTCAAAAAAGCTGGGTTTTCTATAGTTGAGGAGAGTGCTGATGAAAATACAACTGAAACTGAAGCAGACACTGACGTAAGCGTGCGTGCTGTGCTTTTAACACTGTGGCGTGCTACGGAGCAGCGTCCGGATATAAAGCCGATTTGCAGTAATGTAGCCTACCTGTACTCGCTTTACTTTTTTGTAGTTCTTAATTTCATAGTTTTTTTTTTTTTTCTGAGTGTAATGCGTGTCTGAGATTTTTAACCGTATGCACGCGTGTTTGTTTTGTTTACTGTACTAGTGATTGGGGGACATTCTGAATGTTATTGTGTGGGAGTTTATACTATCCACTGCTTACTGTGTACAATACATTATATATATATATATATTGCACCGTCAAACTATAGCTTAAACACAAAGCTAACTAATGTCACTGTTAATAAAATGAACCCAGCTTGTTTTTTTTAACTTATTTTCATCTTGGTTGATATCCCTTATTCTGTTATTACTTCTTTGTTAATTTCTTCAAAATTGTAAAAATGCTTTTAAAATGCTGTGAAAAGGCAGGGTGCAAGCTGACATATTTATGAACAAACCAGTTAGTATAACACGTTGCATGAATCTTTTAAAATGCAGTGGAACCATGCTGGAATTAGCTTTCATTTTCAAAACAGCTCAGTTGTGGTTGTAACCTTATACATTTATAAAAGGTCATACAATGCAGGATTCAACGATAATGTGGCAGACGTTATTTAAGACCATTTTGTTACCTACTTTCAAGGCAGGTAGCAAATCCTCACTACTGTCTTAAAGTTAACTTCTGGCTCTGCTCAGTGGCCGAAGGGGCCAGTAGTTAAAAATCTAAAAAACGTAGAGCCCTGGCATGCACCTTTTATTTGAACAGCAAGTGTTACATTCCTCTTGGGGCACTTTCACACCTAGTTCACTTGCAAGTGATACAAATCGTGGTTCACTTGCAAACTAACACATTTTCTTACTAATGCTAACTAAGTTAGCTTCGGTTTGTTTCACAGCAGACAAATTCAAGCGAACTTGAGTTTCTTTTAAAGTGCATTCAGATTAGTTTGTTTGGTACACTTGCAGCTTCATCCAGACTAGAGTTAGATTGGTTTCACATTGCACTTATCCAAACACACTACTAGAGCGGAAGTTCTCTCTGGATAAACTTTTTCCATCATGCCCGACATGTAGAATACTTTACATGATGTGGTTGTGCCGTCGGCTGTATTATTTTGGTTTATTTGGTGCTAACTTCACATCAATGCTGAAGAAATGTAACGCGCCGAAAGAGTGTCAAGCATTTGTTGTAAAAACCCTGTTCTTTTGGAGGAAATGCCAGAGACAATTATGACTATGAAAAATACGTACATTGTACATTAAAGTTCAACTAACTGCACTAACAGTAATAATAATAATAATAATAATAATAATAATAATAATAATAAATAATAATAATCATCATCATCTTGTTGTACGCATGACAGAATGGTGAGACGCATTGCAAAAGTTGAAACGGAGCTCAGTTCATTTGGTTTGATGCGCATGCTGGTGCGATTACTTGGTTCTCAGATATTTCACATATTGCTCCAAGCGAACAGAACTTCAATTCGCATCAAAGGGTTAAACAAACTAGGTGTGAAAGTGCCCTTAACCCTTTCAGGACCAAGCGTTTTTTAGTGAGATGCTCCCCAGGACCGGGCGTTTTTTGGCTGTAGTTGACTCTCTCCCTATAAAAATTCACTAAAAAAATAGATTTTCTACAGTAGCACCTTGGAAATTGTGTCCTTTTTTCCAGAACACTCTGGAGAACATTATACAGTACTTCAGAAACCATACAAACTTCACCTATTTTTTTATTATTTTATCCCAATTTGACATATACAATTACCTTTTAGGCTCAGCTCACCACTACCACCTCCGCACTGACTGGGGAGCGGTAAAAACGAGTACACGCTGTCCTCCGAAGCGTATGCCATCAGCCGACCTCTTTCTCACACTGCAGACTCACCATGCAACCACATCAGAGCTACAGCGTGGGAGGACAATGCAGTTCTGGGCAGCTTACTGGCAAGCCCGCAGGCGCCCGACCAGACTACAGGGGCTGCTGGTGCGCAGTGAGCCGAGGACACCCTGGCAGACCTAGGCCCCCCCCCCCCCGGACAGCACTCGGCAAATTGCTCGTCACCCTGGGAGCTCCCGTCTACGGTCAGCAATAGAATAGCCTGAACTCAGACCGGCGACCTCCAGGCTATAGGGAGCATCCTGCCTTTACCAGATGCGTCACTGGGGAGCTCCTTGTGATGTTTTGTTTCTCCGGGCTACTGTAAACTGTCTCCGCCCTGCCCCTCTCAGTGACATCACACGGGGTGGGGGGGGACACTATCTTGTTTACACGATCGCGATCCTAGAAACCCACTTCAGTATTATCATGTTAGCACGAACCCAGTCCTTAAAGGGTTAATCACCATATTCATTCAGTTCACAAATTAATTAATTTCCACCTGCAGGAAGGTGCAGAATTTTACTTAAATAGAAACCTATGGTCAAAAGCACATCCTGCATCTAACTGGGACATAGTTTCTGGTTACCTGCATAAAGAATGCTTTATTGAACCATTCTCCTGGACACCTAGAGGAACCGTATTGTAGAGACAGGGAACGGGATGAGATCTGTTTCCAAACAGGGGTTTTGAGAAGTGGAAACAAAGGAGTATGCTGTATCAAGCAGCTGGCTGAAACACATTTGAACAGCACAAAGATTAAAGTCACTTCCTGTTTATCTGACTAAAGTAATTGCAAAGACGATTCAGGTTGGACGCTACATAATAAATCTTGACATGAACATTGGCGCACACACAGCACTCCAGATAAGGTTTTGTGTCTGAGTAATTTACTCTCCAATTTAACAATAGCTATATTGTATTAATTACAGCCTTACCAATTACCAATATTACTCTGAATTATGGTACAAAAACGTGGTCCTACAATAAAACCAATTACTCTTATTTGCTTTATTGACCACAAACAATATGGCTGTAAAGCAAATACAGGATTTATTTACTTCATTTAATTCCAAATGGAATATACTTAACCAAAGGGCAAACTATATATTTAAGGCAATTTTAACCAAAACATTTTCAAATAGTTTAAAAAAAAAAACACAACCCTGTACAGATACTGCAGTAATGCAAATAAAGCAGCACTATTGTATTCCTTGCTAATAGCCTTGCTATAACGTTATAAAGCATCCCGGTCCTCAAACACAGAGCATTGTATATTATATAGATTTACCTAAGGTTGAGGGGGATAAAGATGGCGCTGAGAAATCCACCAGTCACAAACACGCATTGTAAGTGAATTCAAAGTACCTTTTTGTTTATTGAAAACCCTTACTTACTGGTCATGCGTTTCTGGCAATTCACAAGCAGCCTACAATTAGCCATACCGACATGATCCATTCACTAGCTACTGCATGCAGTTTATTCACAACTGACAGGCTGGGAACCAACGATGTACAAGAAGCTTGATAACATGCAAACTCAAGCTGTACAGCAAAACTGCTATGCACATTCTCTACGCTTTAAATAGCATGTGTAATTAAGATTTTTTCAAGATGTGTAAAAACACTCGCAGCTTGTCTGGAGCGCTGCACACACGTTATACTGCATCACACCTTTGACATGTGGCAATTGTTTTATGTTTGTGGCCATTACTTGAAAAAACTTTTTTTTATTTATACATGTCTGAATTCACATCCTAAACTTATACCAATACATAAACAAAACCAAAACAAATTGGAAGTTGCATAAACGGTTTACTGAAGCAAACGGAAGAAAAAGTAACACAAAACACTGTTTAGCATCAAGTCAAATCAGGCAATGGTGACAGAATCAAATCCCATGTATAGAAGTTACATAAACTGCAGGTTAAAATGTCATGTTTCAAAATATGAGAAGTTTAACCGCAGTCTACAACAGTGAACACTAAACACTACCAAGTTACCACCAACAGTTTCACTTTGTGCTGGAAATACTATAATTCGCTTGTATACAAAAACCACAGCAGTGCTTCTTGACCACAAGAAAAGGAAGAAGGTGTATGATGAGAAACAACATATTAAATAAACTTTACAAGAGTGACTTTTTAAAACACCCAGTCCAAGCTTTGCTCACAAAACTCTGAAAATGGGAAATTAGTAAAAAATAAATAGCAGTAAATAATAAATAAAAGAAACCCTTCTCATACTGAAGAAATTAAATACTGTAGATTCTCGCAAATCTGAACCAGTGAGGACCAGGGCCTATTGAGTAGCACCAATACTAAACCATCTGAATAAAAACACCCTGTTCCCTCAACGCAATCTCCACAGTGGCTTAAATCTCACGACCAAGCAAATTGTTATTTAAAACCCAGCTCTACAGCATATGCCAGTGAACTGACTTGGTGCCAGTAGGGCCGCTGCAATGTGGTGGGGAGAAAGTCTTTGGTTATTCTCTCTCTAACCCATGTATCTTTAGTGGCTTGTCCACAAAAAGATCTTGTGGCTGTAATATGTCAGTGGTGTTTGGTGGGATCAAAACACATTACGTGTGGTGGTTCTTGCAGCTTTGCCAATACCGATGGGCTTCTCTGTACTCAAAACACATTGAAAATTGCTTGCATAAGGCACAGTGATGTGTTCAATGTAACAAAGCATGGTTTCTTTGTTACTCCAATGAGTTGGTGTATACCATACATCAAAGACTGTTAAAATGTGCAAGGTGGGTTGCAGCCAAGAGCACAACACCCTAATAATGTGTAATTTGTCATCCATTCCAGAGATTTCAATACTTTTGGTTCCTTCCTGAGCCATGGTCCACTTTCCACTTGGTACCAGCGGTAATGCTGTTTGATGTCTATTTAAAAAATGAGTTCTTCCAGTATGCCGTCCTCTAACTGTGTTGACAACTTTATTAAGGAACTCATGCCTCACAGTAGTAAAAATTTGCTGGTGGCATTTTACAACTAGTGCTGACTTATTTTTGCAAAGTCCATGCAGGTCAGCAGTGATTTAGTCCAGGTTGGTGTAACAGTAAGTGCACCTCCATTCTCAGATAGCAGCAACAGTAACAGCAGTATTAACAACTCTTCCTGATAAACAAAAATACTTTTAAGTATAACTTTACTTTATCACCCAGTTCCCCAAGTAGAAGTAGGAGAGGTATGTGTATTGCTGAAACTGCCACTGCAACGTTGAGCTCACTTGCGTATTTACAGATTTCAAGACGCTGCTCGGCTGCATAATTGAGATTCCCTTGAGGGCCAGCACTAGGTTCTTTTCTACTTACAACTTGCAAGTCAAACATTTGAGTCACTAACTTCTTCGTAGTATTTCTTACCATTCAAAAAGGCTTGGGAGAGTCTGGTAAGGCAGATAATCCATCTAACCACTTAAAGTACTTTAAAATATTCCTCGCTCTAATTTACAATAGGTAGACTAAAGTTAACATTCTCTTTTACTCACGCTACACAGCCAGAGGGCGGGTTCGTTCTAAAGATCACTGTATGCAACCCTTTGATTGGTGGAAGTATTATTGGCGATCCAATACAAAAAAATGCCAACAAAGCCTAAATAAATTACCCGCTATGGGGTATATTTCTACCACCTTTTTCTAGATGTAAATTTAGTGCATTTAGTGCAGTTTGTGATAGTCGTTATTTTAGTACTTTTATGGGGACAAACGCAGCGCGAAGAGCCAGGTGGCAAGCTGCTCTTAGTCAAGTGTGGACCCAGCAGAAGAGTAGACATTACAAACTTGAAAAACATACTGTAAACAAAAAGTAATCCATTTAGTCTCCAGTACATAATGTTCTAATTAAAGATAAATAACCTAGAAATGACGTTGGTGGTATGGAGAAAAAACAAAGTGAACCAATAACTGGGATGAAATATTAAATGAACAGCAAGATGCATGTAATAAAACAAACAGTCAGCTTTCATTCTCAGACAGTTACCCACCCGTTCTTACAGAATGGCAGATTGACCTTGGGTCACTGCTCCAGAATCAGATTATATAACACACACGTTTCAGGCACAGGCAATATACATGTACATTTATAAAGCAGACATTAAAAAGTAAAATAAATACATTAATAAAATTAAATACATTCAATAATAAAATGGCAGGTCTGGAATCTATTTTCTATATTGTAACCATCAATGATTCAGCACAACAAACAAACAAACAAACAAACAGTCTTCACTCAAGAGAAATGCAGAACTGAACATGCATGGAGATTGAATTACCCGCCTACTCCCAAAAGGGGCATGGCCAGGTCAGCTCGGAGATGCACGGACAAACACACACAACCTCCTACATGGAAGAGTGGTGCAAGCAGGAGCTGCTTCTGCATATTCAATGGTTTTGTCAGGATTAACAGAAGACCAGATCTCACTGCTGCCTATTCATCAAAATAAACATGCACAAAAACTAGGCCTAGCAAATATTTAGGAAAAGGTAAAAGTGTCAAAAAAATAGCACAGATAAAGCAAAGTGCCCTTGAAGAAAATTCTCACTGCGCAGTACCAAAAACAGATAGACAAGAATATTATCAGGACACATCCCACATCAGCCATTTAAAATGGCTCTAACACAGACCCATCTCACTACAAAATTCAGGGAAAGACTTTAAATTCTGCAAACAAATGATTAACAAAAATAAATCGAGCATGCATTGATTTGTGTCTACACTCAATTAGAGAATATTATTTATTAGCACGTACTCTAGAGGTCCTTCTTGCACTTCAGTTAACAACAATTTCATCAAATACAAACGCTTGTAAGTGCAGATAGGTGCTGTATTAACACCAGCAGAATACGGTAACCCCCAGTTTCATGCAACAGTTACGGTGAGCAAACGTGTTGGAGAGTTTATAAACATTTATTATTTAATATTGTAAATAGCAGAACCAACTCATTGCAATTTAAACATGTTTTTACTGAAACAAATGGTAATCATAAGTGCTGTCTGTGTCTGACACTGAGCATTGGAGATGCAGAGTTTATTGCAGTCATCAGCTGCATAGATTAACCACTCAGCAGAATGTGGCAACAAATAAGTGAGTACAGACATTAATTGTTTTACTATCACTTTAGTGTCTTAACAAGTTGTTGTATTTTAAGCAGCTGAATATGGTAGCAACTAACTTGCTCCTGAAGTGGCACCCAGCAATTGAATTTGGCGACCAATTTCTTTTGGCCTGCAGTCAATGGCTCCTAAGGCAAAAACTCTGTCCGGAGCCCGGATTTGTAATTTTGTTTTAAAGAAATGTATTTTAAAGAATAAACAGAAAACAAAAGCAAATCAAGCAGAGAAGTTAATTTGACCAAAAGTGGTCAAATAAGCTTTACCAGTGTCATTGCAAACACTTGCACAAGCAAATGAGACAACTGCGTGATTTTTACACGTCATGCTTAATTTACTATCGTGACACGTATCGTATTGTGAGCGTCATATTGCGATACGCAGCGTATCCTGAAGACATTATTATTTATTTATTTATTTATTTATTTATTTATTTATTTATTTATTTTTAGTATTCACGTTTGTGTGTGGTTTGAAAGGAGAGAAATAACGTTTGCATGGCTCTGGGTTCAGTATACCATTTGTTATTGCTGAAATGAAAAGGTTTGTTTCTCTTACTGATATAGTTTGGGGTGTTGACTTGCTATGTGGATACTTTACTAAATAATTGAAATGTTCTTGCAGTATTATACTATCACTGTATAAGCATTAACCAGTTTTTTTTATTTTTATTTAGTGTTTTCATACATTTTGGTACATTTCTTATAGTTACCTATTTTCAAGGGTTGCTCACATTTAGATAGTTCAGTTCTGGGACTAGTGCTGTAAGGTTAGGCACAGCAGAGCAGACACAGTGGTTAGGTTAAAAGCTTTACAAATAAAGCTTTGGTAATGTTACCACCTCTTAATAGGTGGTATGGGGGGGCAGTTATATTTTTTCTATTGTTGTTGGTTTTTTTTGTTTTGTTTTCTCTCTTTCACTTTCCTTCTCTCTTCTGCCGTGTTTTTTTTATATATTGGTCAAGGGTAGGGGATCTGAGGTTGATGTCTGTTTTGTTTCGTTTTGTATCTCATCCTACATTTTTTTTCTTTACATCCCTAAATCTTGATGGTTGCTGTGGCTGGTACTAACTCTAGTGATATTGGGTGCCAGGTTAATTTTATAAGCTGGAACGTCAAGGGGCTTAATCACTCAGTGAAACGCAAATCGAGTGTTATCTCACCTTCAACAACTGAAAGTGGGCGTTGCTTTTCTGCAAGAAACACATGTTCGAAATTCAGACCACTCCCGTATGCGCAGGAGTTGGGTGGGGCAGATATTTCATTCCAAATTTCATGACAAGGCTAGGGGAGCAGCAATTTTAGTACACAAATCCATTCCATTCATTGCCTCCCAGGTGACTGCGGACCCAAATGGTCGTTATGTTGTTGTCACAGGTACTCTTTATAACACCCCTTTAATTTTAGCTAATGTCTATGCTCCTAATTGGGATGACAGTCAGTTTTTCACTAACTTTCTTTCTTCCCTACCTGATGTGCACACACACCACCTCTTACTCGGGGGGGGGGGGGGGGGGGGGACGGGACGGGGGACGACATGAACTGTACTCTTAATCCTAGGTTGGACCGCTCCTGCCTAAATCCAGCACCCCCTTCAAAATCTGCTCTGATTATTCGTTCATTTCTTGACACATATGGGGCTTCTGATCCGTGGCTCTTTCTTTTTCCAACTGCCCGGCAGTACTCTTTTTTTTTTTCTCCTGTACATCAAACATACTCTCGTATTGACTACTTTTTTCTGGACAAAAAACTGCTTCCCATTGTACGTTCTTGTACGTATCAGAGTATAGTCATATCAGATCATGCGCCTCTTGTTTTGGAGCTTGTTTTTCACAGGCAGGTGGCACCACGTCACCCTTGGAGGCTCAACCCCCTATTATCTGATCAAGACTTTGTCCAGTTTATTTCTTCCCAGATAGACTTCTTTCTGGACACCAACTCAACACCTGGGATGTCCTCCATCACTTTATGGGAAACCTTAAAGGCTTATTTACGAGGCCAAGTAATCTCTTATAGTGCTAGACTCAACAGGCTTCGAACAGGGCGGCTCTCAGAACTAACTGACCTTATTTTGCAGTTAGATCTGCAACATGCTCTCTCTCCCACTATTGTCCCTACAGACTGAATTGAACCTTCTCTCCACTAAACAGGCAGAGCAATTAATGATTAGATCACGGCATGCACTATATGAACATGGTGACAAGGCTAGCAAAATTTTAGCACTTCACCTGCGTCAATCTGCTGCTTCACATTTGATCCCACAAATTAATTCTCAATCAGGTCTGCCTTCAACTGACCAGCAGATTAATGATCAATTTAAAACATTTTATTTTTCTCTTTACAAATCGGAATCACCTGCCGATCCCGCATTAACCGATTCTTTTTTTGAGAGCCTTCCTGTTCCAGGGTTGGATCCTGACTCAAAAGCCCACCTGGAGGAGCCCTTTGCCCCAGATGAAATAACTCAAGCTATTAGGTCAATGCAGAGTGGTAAATCTCCTGGCCCAGATGGGTTTCCCATAGAATTTTATAAGAAATTTAGCTGTAGTTTGTCTCCCCTACTGAGCACCATGTTTGCTGAATCTTTTACATCTATGTCCCTATCGCCTACGCTGTGCCAAGCCTCTATCTCTGTACTGCTTAAACAGAATAAGAACCCTCTTGATTGTGGATCCTATCGCCCCATTTTGCTGCTTAATGCAGACTTTAAAATTCTTGCTAAGACCCTGGCACACCGTCTTGAGTCGGTTCTCCCCGCTATTGTCTCCTCTGACCAGACAGGATTTGTGCAGGGCAGACGCTCTTATTTTAACCTTCGCCGCCTGTTCAATATTATATATACTCCCTCTTCTCCCCTGCCTGAGGTTATTCTTTCATTAGATGCAGAGAAAGCTTTTGATCGTGTTGAATGGGACTACTTGTTTGCTGCTCCCACATAGGTTTGGCTTTGGTCACAATTTTATTTCATGGATCAAGCCGTTATATTCCTCCCCTACAGCTTCTGTTCGCACAAATGATGTGCAATCCAAATACTTCCCTCTCCACCGAGGTACAAGACAAGGTTGCCCTCTCTCTTCCCTTCTTTTTGCAATTGCCACTGAACCTCTTGCAATATCTCTGCGTGTCAGGATGTAAAATGAGTAATTCGGGGGGGGGGGGGGGGGGGCGTGAGCAGAAGGTGTCACTTTATGCTGATATATTTTATATATTTCTGATCCTATCTCTTCCCTCCCCCATGCCTTAGTCATACTGGAGCAGTTTAGCAGGTTCTCTGGATATAAACTAACCTACACAAGAGTGAATTGTTTCCTATCAACTTGGCAGCTCGTCGCTGTCCCATTGAGAATCTCCCTTTCAAAACTGCATCCGAAAGCTTTACTTACTTGGGGGTCACAGTCACATGCTCATACAACAAACTCTTTAAATTTAACTTTACTCCCCTACTAGAGTATATTAAACAAGACTTTCTTCGCTGGTCCACTCTACCACTTTCTCTGGCAGGTCGCATCAACTCGGTCAAGATGAACACACTCCCTAAGTTACTCTACCTGTTTCAATGTATCCCTGTTTTTATTACTAAAAGTTTTTTCAATACACTTGATCGGATGGTTTCTTTTTTTATCTGGAATAAGAAGCCTCCCAGAATTCGGAAAGATTTCCTACAAAGAATGAAACCAAGGGGGGGTATGGCTCTGCCTAACTTTCAATTTTATTATTGGTCGGCTAATATCCAAAATCTATTACATTGGTCACATTTTCACCCCCGGCTGGACGGCCCTGCGTGGATGGCCATGGAGTCAGCCTCCTGTCGCTTTACCTCCCTGCCTGCCCTACAGTGCTCTTCTCTTCCCCTCTCGACTTCTCAGTTTAGTGTTAACCCATTGGTGTGTCACTCCCTCCGGATCTGGTCGCAGTTTAGGAGGCGGTTTGGCCTACAGTCCATGTCCATATATGCCCCTGTTGATGTAAACCATCTATTCCCACCCTCAGTGAAAGACTCTGCTTTTAGTCTGTGGTATAGAAGTGGTATTAAGTCTCTTAAAGATTTATACATTGACAATAACTTTGCATCGTTTGGCCAGCTTATCCAAAAATTTAACCTACCTCAAAACACACTTTTTTTGCTACTTGCAAATTCGAAACTTTGTTCAAAATAGAGTGGTTCAATTTCCTCTACTGCCTCCCAAATCAATCACTGATTCGATTCTAGAATTCAACCCTGACAGTAGGGGCATAATATCTAAAGTGTATAACATTATATTGTCTCTGCATTGCCCTTCATTGTCCACTTTGAAAACCCTGTGGGAACATGGTCTAGGACTCCAGCTAACTGATGACATTTGGGAATCCATCCTTGCTCCTGTGCATTCCTCTTCAGTTTGTGCTCGGCATGGGCTTATTCAATTCAAGATCTTACACCGTCTTCATTTATCAAAGGTCAAATTGTCCAGAATATACCCTGAATTGGATCCAGCCTGTGACAGATGCAAACTAGCACCAGCTTCTCTCATTCATATGTTCTGGTCCTGTCCCAGGCTGGCTCCATTTTGACCTCTGTCTTTGAGACCCTCTCTCAGTTCTTACTAGTGCCTATTGACCCCACTCCACTCATTGCGATTTTCAGTGTGATTCCTGACAATGTTCCCTTAACAGGGCTGCAGTCGGACACCGTGGCCTTTGCAACTCTGCAGGCTAGACGCCTCATTTTGTTTGGTTGGAAACAGGCTGCCCCACCCTCACATGTTCACTGGATTAGGGATCTCATGTACTCCCTTAAATTGGAAAAAATAAAGTTTACATTAAGGGGATCCACTGCAAGATTTTATAAAGCATGGCAACCCTTTCTCTCCTATGTTGACAGCCTCAGATTGCCCTCCCCTCCATAATCTTCCTTTATAAAATTAATAATAATGAAAAAGCAAGCACAGCACTTTCTCTGTCTTTCTCTCTGGCTCCTTTTCTTTTTCTTCTGTCTTTCTCCTCTTTCTCTTCTCTTTTAGAACAATTATAATTATTATTAATATGATTTCCACTTAAATCTCTTAAATTGTGTTTATGTTTCATCCTGCTGAATTTGTGAAATCCAATAAACAAAGTTTAAAAAAAAAAAAAAGTGTGTTATCAGCTTTTATCAACTGCAGCCCATTTAAGTGAGTTACACTTTTACAGACAAGCTACTAGATGTAGGTCAGCCAAGAGAACTGCCACTGTGCGATGCAGCTGCTATTTTTCTCAACAGAATCAATAATGTTATTAACATGATGACACAAATGCCAAGCAGTCAGTGCGCTGACAAAGGCTCCCTCGCCTACAGGTAGAATGCTTATATGAATCATCTATGTATGATAGCAGATACTTAACAGAGAAGCAAAATCTCAAAAGTAAGCAGTTCATCTGGTAGACTGCAGTTTATGTAGTACTTCTGAGGATGCAACCTTACATCCAATCAGCTGTATTGCTTGTTAGCTTAAAAAAAAAAATGTCATCAAATCAATGCAGCACAACAAAGATATTTACATGACATGATGGCTACAGAGTTAATCTTTACATCGACTTCTCTGGTGTAACACAAAAACACAAAAAAAGGTGTGTACTGCTTAGAGTAACAAGTATGATAGCAACATAAATCCCCTTCCACAGCTGTAAAGAAAAAAAGCAGAACTTCATTAAAAGCAGACCACATGATCTACATCCAACTTATGTACAGACAGAACAAAGATTTTAAGAAAGAAAAAAAAAGTACATTACATACGTTATCAACTCATCAGAAGAGTTATATATAAATAAACGTGCAAATAGTCTGCATCTCAATTGGTCTCTGAGAATATGGCCAGAGGGGTTATTTACTGGATGATACCCATAATCAAAATTGACCAAGATGAAATCCGCAAATACAGCCCTGGTCTCCAGTGTCCAAAAAATAACATTACTACACTATTGTTGCCTTATTCCTCAGATATTCATCAACTGGTGACCAGTGTACAATATGGAGAATATCCGTGTCCAATTATTTTAGCCCCTGATTTTAGAATGTCCAAACACACCCTCACCACAACAATTTCCCATAACAGATCAGGAGAAGCCAATCGCCTCTTTACGCCCTATAGTCCAACAGCAAATGTCAGCAAGCTACCATCCCCTGCATGTGTCTGCTTGAGCTCACTTTGTCACTAACACGAGGAGAAACAATCCCAGATGGTTTGGTTTTCCTAATCTGTAGGAGCGCCAAAGCTGATGCATGTAATCCCCAGTGAAGACTGGTAACCAGCACGTTAACCAGTGCTCCCCTAACTGTATGACTCACCATGTACATCACAAGGCCTTTAACAGATGAGCCACTGAGGAAAATATAGATTTTTAATGGGAATACTGATGACAGAATCTCTGGTGCTTGAACAGTTAACTTAATGCAACAGCAATACAAGTGATCAATGCACACCACCTTCAAAATTTTGATGCTCAATGAGCTAGACATCATCTTAACACCTAGAGGACACTTTCACTTCAGGAAGCGTGCCCTGTGGCTGCCTGCAGCACTGAGCACTGAACCGGCAAGCTGATGTGGAAGCAGTTTGGAAAAGGACATGTCTGCTCTCTACTGCCTTATACCTGCAGACATCAGGATGTATCACAGCTTTGTTTATTACAAAACAGAATACAATTAGAAAATTGGAATAAATCACTTTATTTGTAATTCTGCAATTACAGTTTTAAATCAAAACCATGTCCCAAGAAGGGGGAAATAAAAACAAAAGTCCAAAAAGGAACAGAAACAAAACATTACAAAGTAGACAGAGAATATGTATCAATTGTTTACAAAACTGTTGTGATTGCCTATTAATACTATTATATTTAAAACATGCATTGTAGTTTTTTTTTTGCATTAAAAAGCTCATATTTTTAAAACACTATCAAATTTAAAAACAGTAAGTTGGATAAAAGAAAAGAAAATTCCATTCTGCATTTTAAAATGGGTGTTGGCTAAGTGACTTTATATAAAATGAAGCATTGTGATGTCAATTCCTTAAGTCAGTCTCTACCCATTTATACAGCAGACACTCAGCAAATGCTTGAGTTCACAGAATGCTGCCTCTCAACACAGGCAGGAGATGTACACTCCAGTTTTTTGTTTCCATGATGTAAGACCTGAGAAAACCCAGATCTGTCAGGTCCCATCTTCATCCTGCAGAATGCAGTGCCATCAGGCACACGCGCAACCAAGAAACACAAGGGTACGGAACTAGAGGCAGAACTGTAATGCATTGTAGTCCGTCCCTAATTTTAACAACATGTATGTAGAAGGCTGAAGATTCATATGTGTTTGTCCAGCACAGCTTGTCACAGTTAACAGTAAAACTGCAGAGACAAAGATACCCGAATGCTCCTACAATTAGACCGCTGTACGTCACTCAAATGGTGACTGCACAGACTTTCACCAGACAATGCGATTATTACACAAACAAAAGATTACGGTTTATAAAATGTTAAAATAATGACCAGCATTTTCTACACAATGTATTTTTGCTGCTAAAAAGGTCAAATTAAAAGAAAAGAAATAAAAAGTAAAATAGCACCAACCTTCCAGTAGTCAGACTGTAAACTGTAGTACCTCTGGTATGCAGATAATGCTGAAATAGGAAGACAGACAAGATCAGTACAAGGGAAATTCAATCAATCATACACAAGTTCGCATATTTTACTTTTCAAAAGAAAACCATCTAGTCGTTGTGGGAAGTGCATACATTATTCTTGAGGTTAAAACAATGCAGTGACATTGTTCATTTTTTACTGGACAACACTGGCAGTGGAACTTGACTGAGAAAAAGCATAGAATACAGCTGTGTCGCAAATATTAAGATGGTAATTCAACTCAAAGTGTACTGTGTGAAACTTCTAAATGAGGAAAAATATGACAGTCATGATAGGTCAGACGTCAATGTCAAGGTCAACCATACATTTAACATCCAGTGTAGAACTCAAATATGAAGACACTTTTAAACATGTGAACGCTTCCGTTTAGTATACTACTAATAAACGTTTAAATAAACTAATAAATCTATAAACTAAAACTAAAACTGCTGAGAAGTCTGCATCACTTATTCCTAATATATTTTTGTATTACATTGCAAACTGACTCAATGGTATTATTAAAACAGCCTAGCTTTCTCACAAGACTGGCAGTAGATGTATTTATTTCTATATGCACCAGCACCAAGCTCCTGTTAAACTACAGCATCCAGGTTTTTCCTCATTACCTACACCTCCCGTTAGGGTAAGTAATAACAAATATCTTTCCTCAGCCTGGTTTGCCTGGCTCGTTCTTTTGCTCCAGCCGCTGGCGTTCTTTCAGGTTTGTTTACACTGGCTTCTTATTTTGAACCCAGCACCACTGTGTTTCATCTGGAAGGGCAGCCCGAGGGAATAGTAAAGCGTTTATTTTATAGGTCGAGCAACCCCCCCCCCCCCCCCCCCCCAAGGCCCGCCTCCCGACCACTCGGAGAGAAGGAGAGACAACACACCCTCACCCAACCTCTCTGTGTCACTGCCATGAATGACAGATGGGTCCTACGGGATTCCCTACCTCCCCCTGCAGGATCATGCCTGCATCAGATAGCCAGCACAGACCTCGCCCTGTTACAGCATGTAATGGAGCAAGTTAACAAATATCGACCGTGATACAATGCCTTCCGACTTTTGGCAATTATTTTTCCAAAATAGAATACAGCAAAGTGCAAAGTGCAGCCTATGCGACAAGTGTCTGGGATAATCCAGTAACACAACTAATTTCTTCTACCATTTAATGAGCTGTTATCTGATGCCAGGGGCAAGTATGACTATTTATGAGATACACCCTTTTATTTTTTCGGCTTGTCTCTGCTCCTGTCGCTCCCACCCAGCCATTGAATGGTTTTCTCAGCTTTTTTCGGAGAAAAAACGACTAGAAACCCGTTTTTTGCGTCTTTTTGATGATATCGGACAGGGTCCGACATTGCACCGGATAGGAATAATTGCAATGTCGGACCAGGTCCGACATAGGACCGCAAAGGGTTAAAAGTAAATATCCAACAAAAAATGTGCTTTTAACGCACTGCCTCTGAACTCTGGAACTCCTCTGCCTGTAACCTTTTTTTTTTTTTGTTTGGCAACACATGATGTCAGGTTAGACATGTTTAGTCGACTGAAAACACCTATCAAACTAGTCTCAAGCTATTGATTTCCAGTGTTCGTAAGCGGAGCACAGCAGCTGGTGTCAAAGGTAGGAGTGTAAAGATGGAGCGCTGAAAACTACATTATATGTCGAATACCTGTGAAATAAAAATAAAACATTTTAGTTTAAGCAGCAGGTGTGTTAATGCAGAGGTCGCGCTAGCTTTTCTTTTCATGCATTCCTGAAAAGCACATGTCCAAAAATTTGAGTCCCATCCATCAAATATACATTTGAACACAAAGGCTAATAAACTCCCGCGATGTTAGAAACTCACACTCACCCGCGGCAAATTAAATTGAATGAGGACTAGATGTCTGTGTCTCAGTAGCCCTGTGGGCGAGTACTTAAAACACATGTACACATATCACACGTTCAGTCTTGCGTTAAAGAAATGCAGGGAAGTCAATTTTCTAACGGGGTGTAGCGGTGGTGAATAAGCATTCACAAATAATGCTTAGAAAACAGTCACTCGGAACTGAAACCTCCATTCATCTCCCCTGCAATGCCAACCCCACTTAACGACGTGTTCTCTCTCTGTGCGGGATGCCAAGTTTATCGTTTGAATTTACTGAAACACATTGCATCTTTTGAAGGAAGTGTAAAGTCATTTTACAAAAATGTGTTGATTTATACTGGGTTACGACCCTGACTGAAGATGTCATTAGCAAAGGGGGCCGGTTGTACGAACGAGGTCAAACAATAGGCCACGTTACTAAACATTTTAACCCTTTGCAGTCCATTGTCGGACTGGGTCCGACATTGCAATTATTCCTCACAGGTCCTTTGTCGGACTGGGTCCGACATCATTATAGCAACGCAATAAACGGGTGTTTAGTCGTTTTTTCTCCGGAAAAAGCAGAGAAAACCATTCAATTGCCGAGTGGGAGCGACAGGAGCCGAGACAAGTCGAAAAAAAAAAAAAGGCGTATCTCATGAATAGTCATACATGGTATCAGGTATCAGATAACGGGGCGTTCATAGTAAACAAGCTGGCTGAGTGCGTCAGCGCACAGAGACTATCATGGACATTTGCAGAGCTTTTTTCAGATGTTATAGTAATAAAATAATGACTTGGATCGCATTATTGAGGAGTTTGGTGATAAAACGAGTGATCCGGAGATGATCGATCGGTATGTACGACTATTATTATTATTATTATTTATTTCTTACATAGCTGAACGCTATAGCAAACAAAAGGGTGGGGCGGGGCTGGAGATGCCTAGTGAGTGCTTTGTTGATATGCAGGGCCATTTAAACCCGTCTGACTGTGAAAAAAAATACTTTTAAACAGCGCGTATAAAATTAACTGCGCGTGTGAAAATTAATTAGACCTGGCGTGCCTGACGCGCAGTTAATAAATGGACTGCAAAGGGTTAAACAGGGCTGTAAATCTACTTTTAATTGACTACACGTTTAAACCCATTGTTAATCCAGTCGTTTAACCGTTTAAACGGCCATATTTTAATGCTTCACTCATTTCATATTTTTATATTTTACTTCAGTATTTTAAGTCATATTTTAACCTCGGTTTGTTATTCAAAGCACGTACCATATAGATCCACTTAAACACAAACAATGGTAAAAATAAAAGCATAAAGGAGGACTGTAAATTAGCACTAAAATGTAATCTATTTTAATAGCATAAAAAAAAACATTCATTGTCGATTTTACAATGTACCATTTCGCCAGAAGCTCCATAAAAAGTGTGTGTATCCAACATCAAAAAAATTAAAAAACAACTCTATTTAAATTAAACTTAAAACAGTGACAAGACTACATTTTTAGTTTCATTCACTTGTATATTGCTGGCAGGAAAGAAAACATGTCCAGAACCAAAAACCTTTTTTTTTTCATAAAAAATCACAGCCGTTGTCTGATACAATACTAGTTCCCAGCGTCCCTCCCCTTCACAACGGTGCTTGTGCATTCACGTGAAAAAATAAAGACTTAATTTCCCAGCGTTCCTCTTTCCCGGCTTCTCGGTTCAGCTCGCTTGAATAATTAAAAGCGGTTCTGTAATTGCAAATGTCCTGTTGAACACACGCAATAAAATATGAACAAATAAAAAAAGGTGTAAGCACTTTGTAACAGACATCTTATTCGCTGTTCTTTTTATAAATAAATAAATAGTAGCTACATGTTTCTCTTCCAATGTGTTAGTGTTTTACTGTGGCGTGAATGGAGCCGTGAGGTGCCTTAAATCACACAGGCTATTCACTTTACTGAAATAATGTACAGTACTAAGACTAGGGCCCTATGGAATTTGTGTTATTTTGTTACGATTCCCCTTTTTTTCTGGATTTCTGTTTTTACCGTTTAAAAAAAAAAAATGTAGTAGTTAAATGAACTTATGCACACCACAGGCAAGGTGAACAACATAAAACCGTAAACTACTGGCTTCTACTTTTTCCATTTGGTTTGCGTTCGTCTTCATTGGATTAAGTATTGTTTTATCTAATTGTATTGAAAAATAGTATTGTTAACTTTAAAAACGGGTTGTATTTTTATTTATTTTTTTAAGTGCAGTGTGGGGCGCTCCAAAGCAAACAGATAAGCGTGTTTCATAACTTAGTTTTGAACTTGATCAATTCTATATTACTGCTATGCCCATGGTTTCACTACCATAAATCTTCTGTGTGAACACTGGGATCATATTGTTCAAAGTGACTGCTGCAATAGCAGTCTGTGTGAGGAGTACTTTTTGTGTTGTAATACAGACGTTAAATAGTCTGCAACGTTGTCAACGTTGTCTAATTGTTTAAGTCCTTAAAAAGGTTTCTATTTATTTTCCATGATTTCCATGATTTTACGTTTAAACCCTTACAGCCCTAATTTTAAAACTAATAAACAAACAATTACCATAATTAACATTATCGTAGTATGTTGCTTAAAACATAATAAAAACACAACATATTCATAATAAAGTTGAGTTCTTATCTATAAACAGTAACACATTTAAAACTTGGGACTCACTGTCTGTAGCTTGGTGTTGTTTACATTATCGTCAGCATATTTTAAGTGACTGGAAGCTGAAATTACTTTTTTAAAAACACACATTTCTTATACCAATACAGTACTCCTGACCGGTAATCAGTTCGTTTGAAAACCAGGCTTTGTGATCACTGATAATAGGTGCACAGGCGGTGATTCTGTGAGCGCTCCGGGGCTCAAGCACCAATTGGGGAAAATAAGGTCTTGCATAGTGCAAATAAATCGCCTGTTCTGTCAAATTATACTGTGGATGCTTCACAAGCAGAACTGTAATTGCAGTGTTTAAAAAACTATAAAATCCATTTATACAAAGTCTCCCAGCTTTCTTGAAAATATCTGCGTTTCCCTCGCTTCTTTTGTATTTGTTATGCTCTCATTAGTATCTAAACCTAGTAGACACAGTGTCCGTCAGTTCTGGTAGATTCTACTGTACTTGCTGAACCTGTTTTCTCCCACTGCTAAAAAAAAAATCCATAATAAAAATAAAATAGCCACCTAGCTAACAATTTCATCCCGAGTGCTAGAAACGTACTGTCTTTAAATTGGGACTTTAGTGAAGACCGCGTGTGTACGTGAGTACATTAATTATTGTAGACAGTAGCCAACCAGAATTTTTGTAAATAGCAATTAATGTACAATAAACGTAATGTACAATAAAATAAACATATTGTCATCCGTGTCAATTCTAGGCAGAGCTTCATGGTCGGCAAGGTGACACAGCTGTCTGGTGCTGTCAGTGTCACTTTCTCAGCACACAGTGCAGTAGTTGCTCAGTAACGAGGTGCATCATGATTGAGCTATCTGTATGAGCGTTTATAACAGTGTTTATTTTTTAGCAAAATAAAATCTAAACCTATTTTTAGGGACCCCAACTGTTGCTGATTCCAACGTAGGCACTTCACATAAGGACTAGCAAGTTCCACTAGTAGCACAATATTGTTAGTTTCTAACCCTGCGTTTGAACTCTATGTCAAGAAGTACAGTAGTTTAAAAAAATCTGTCTGTGCATAGATATACATATAAAACAGACACTTTTTTCTTTGTTATATGTACTAACAGTAGGCCGTTCGTATGACAATGAGACAGGATTCAAAGCACTGTTTGTTGCCTTCATCTACGCGCGTTTTAATATTTTTCTGCATTCCAATAACAGCATCGCTGTGTCTTTTAAGCGAAGATTCTTGAAAAACTGTATATCCGTGCGGATGTGTTTTTTTGGAGGGGGGTTTTCCCCCCAGCAGCTCTCAACACACAGTACATCTTGCAGTCTCGATAAACAAGCCACGGATACCTCATCTCCCATTCAAAATTATAAGAACTTATTTTTCATTTGCGTTTTTGTGCACTACTGCTTGCAACTGCTTCGGTCACTGTAGTACTCGTAGTCATAGTCAGAAGTAGATGGCTGAGATGCAGATGAGCAAACTTCTTCATGAGAATCCCATGAAGATGCTGACTGCTTAGCAAAAAAACTTCCGATTGACAACTGACTTGCTGTCAGTGTACACTCTGCACTGGGTATTCATTTTTATGCTTCAAATCTTTAGGGGCATCTGTAGATGACTGCAAAAATCAAATTCAAGTTAAAAGTAGGATCGGGGATGAACAATTCACATAATTTGTCAGCTCTGTTTGAAATAAAAAGAAAAGGGACCAGAATAAGGCTCAGACAAGATATGAAGGTAAAAGCAAAGAATGTTTTCCAATTAACAGTTTTTTAATTATGAAACAGAATCAACTAAATTTGTCACCTTATTAAAAATAAAACCCGAAAACTTCAAGCCCTACTTGTGTGTGTGTTTGCATTTACTTTTTCCAAAATACTTGTTTTATTTCTTAGCAATATGGACCTCTTAATATGGGCATAACACATTATTTTAAAGTAAATGGTGGGATACTATCATATTAATTTCCAATGTTCATTGCGCTGCTAGGAACTGTAACCAAACTATTCTAATAGCGTTAGTGTGTGTACGCATTACGCCTGACTAAACATGAAACTGTACTTCAGCATGGATGCTTTGATCTGGATTAATTAAAACGTTTGAGTACGGTTCTCGAGATCGGTTATGTAATGTGGACAGGGCCTAAAAGTAAATATCCTTAATATTGCTGCGTAAGCCATATGAGGCTTATTGCTGCCACCTACAGGACTGGAGTGTACCTTAATCAATGCTGTTATGTAACAGTTTATTTTTTTAAACAAGCAAGTATTTTATGGTCATTGCTGCAGTGTAATAGATTACCACGAATATGCATGTCTGCGTCCCTTTCCATTCTTTGTGTCCAGTGAACGCAAGACAAAATATTTTTCCATCCAGTGGATTTATTTTGCGTTAACGCAACCTCTGGTTAATGTATTATTATTGCCACTTTTTACTCAACTGTTAATAAACAGTTTTCTGAAGTGTTGGAAACAGGAGTAATGAAGAGGAATCGAGTGGCACTGCAGCAAAAGAAGTGCCGACAACAATGACCTGATCAGCAGTATAAAAAAAAAAAAAAACACCCGAAAAGCTTGTGCTAAATGGCTTGCTTTGCATGGTTTCCTGGCAGGAACTTGTGATCGCTTAAATATTCTTAACACATCGCTCCAAGGATCAGATAGGATTTGTCTTTTCTCTCACTGACAAAATCTAAAGCTGGAACAAGAAGCTGTCCTTGTGGTACGATCGCGTAAACCGTGGCAGCCTAGAAGCACTTGTAAAATTATTATTATTGTTGGAGAACATGGAAAGAAGTTTGAATGCAATATAAGACACATGTGTTTGCAGGTTTGTACACTCTGTTAGTTTTAAAAGGAGATCAGAGGAGGTATAGTAACTGGTAAATGTGATATTGCAAGATTTCATTTAAATGCACCGACGACGACCGTCTGACTGCTGGAATAAACACAAATCGCACATTGCTGGAGGAACTGCTCAAGAGAGAACATAGGTTAAGCACAAAGATCAAAGGGCCACACCAAGATAAACACCATCTTAGGCAGCATAAAGGACCAAAGGGCCACATCAAGATAACACCATCTTAGGCGTTGCCCGGGGTGATTGAACCCACAAAGAGAAGGAAGGAGGAGGGGCTGAGGTCAGTGGCTACTTAAGGTGTACTCGGCTCACTTTCTTTCATTAAGACTAGTATTGGAGGCTTGTTGATCGAGAAGTCCTGGAGGATCAAACCTACACTATTGCATTATATTATTTTGTTGTTATGTTTTGTTTTGAACTTAAGTTTTGCACCGTGCAGTTTGCATATGAAAGTGTGATCTGTACTGTTTTGCTTTGAGCGCTCTGTTTCCGGAATTGAACCTGTATATATTGAATAAACCAAACTAACATCTGAAGATAAGGACTGTGCATTTCTTTCATCAAGAAACAACTACACCATTTTTAAAAACACTACTTCAATTATTTATAATTATTTATTTATTTATTTTTACACTGTTGGCTGTAAAAAATATTGCGTAGTCATTTTTATTGCTAGAACTAGGGTGTCACAGTGCAGCAAAGTTTGAGAACCTCTGCTCTATGATAACAGATGACATTTTGGTTCATCTTTGGTGAGTACAGTGGTTTAAATTATTATTTTTTTTAAACTAAGATATTCTAGTTCAGAAGTTATGGCCACAGTTTGTTAAACTTGCAGTTTATCTGTGGACATTTCATTGCTTTTAAAATTGATTCATAGCATTAATTCATAATCTTTAAAAATTAACTGTCGATTGCTATGCTAAGTGTATATATATATATTTTTTTAAATGCGTTTTATTTTCTGTGAACAGTGTCCCCTGTAGTGGATCGAGATTAACTATGACCGAGATACTATCGTCAACGTGATGCAATTAAAGAGGATTTGTGCTCTAAGCTGCCTCTTTTTATGTTTGGTAAACAAATGTCAATGCATGACAAAGACTAAATATATATTATATATGTAGAAAGGGTATTTATTTAGGGTAGTGTGACGGTGTAACTACGGATTTAACGGTTAACCGACAGAAATCAAATAGTTTAAACAGATTTTTTTATTAACCCTTTGCGGTCCATTGTCGGACTGGGTCCGACATCGCAATTATTCCTCACAGGTCCTTTGTCGGACTGGGTCCGACATCATTATAGCAACGCAATAAAACGGGTGTTTAGTCGTTTTTTCTCCGGAAAAAGCCGAGAAAAACATTCAATTGCCGAGTGGGAGCGACAGGAGCCGAGACAAGTCGTGGGAAAAAAAAGCGTATCTCATGATTAGTCATACATGGTATCAGGTATCAGATAATGGGGCGTTCATAGTAAACAAGCTGGCTGAGTGCGTCAGCGCACAGAGACTATCATGGACATTTGCAGAGCTTTTTTCAGAAGTTATAATAATACAATAATGACTTTGATCGCATTATTGAGGAGTTTGGTGATAAAACGAGTGATCCGGAGATGATCGATCGGTATGTATGACTATTATTATTATTATTATTTATTTCTTACATAGGTGAACGCTATAGCAAACGAAAGGGTGGGGCGGTGCTGGAGATGCCTAGTGAGTGCTTTGTTGATATGCAGGGCCATTTAAACCCGTTTGACTGTGAAAAAAAATACTTAAACAGCGAGTATAAAATTAACTGCGCGTGTGAAAATTAATTAGACGTGGCGTGCCTGACGCGCAGTTAATAAATGGACCGCAAAGGGTTAAACGATATTTACATCCGTAGTTTGAAGTCTCCTGTTGCCGGTTTGCATTAAAACCTTGAGTGTGTGAGAATGCGCTTCTTTTAGTGCTAGTACGGTAGACAAACAAATGTCAGCACGTTGCTACTTTAGGCCTCTACATTCATGTTCGACAAACCACATCAGAAGTAGGCCTATTGTATTCACGTTTTCTTGATTTAAAAATTAAAGGCAATACATTTTTTTTTTTTTTTTAATCTTTATGACGGTTGCATTTTAAACATAAATTTTAAAATGAACAACAAACTATCGGATACAACTTAAGTTTATTCAAGCACGTCGTATCAAACATTAAGCAATTTCCTTCACGTGCAAGGTCCAAGCACAAACTGACAAATCAATATTTGAGCAGCTTGGTGAGAAATTGCCTGAAAACATCAACATAATTTAGAGAACAATAGCAGAAAGTCATGTGATGTTTCATGAGCCACCAGGCATATATTAAGCTATGGGAGAGTTGTGTGCAATTATTCAGCAATAACTGGAAAACAAGTGTCTCTGAAACTTTATAAGGGGCATCATAGTTAATGCCAGTGCAACAGGCACTCCTCAGCCCAGTGGCTGCACTGACCAATGTATCCATAAATGTCTCCCAGGTATTCCTAGAATGGCAGCGTTTACGCAACTCCAGTCATAAGTGACAGATCAAGCCTGCAGACAATGGCAACATATTGTGCAAAACAAGCCTGGTGGATCAGCTTAATTAACTAATTGATCAACTGGCTATCCAATCAGCTCAGTGAGTTTATCAAACTGCGGTATCCAGAAATTCCAAGCAGAAACGGGCACAGAAAAACACAACAGAATACAAAATATACAATGTTTACTTACAGTGCCATGGTTGGGGCTGGCTTTAAAATACAGGGCTCTTCCACTCCGTGACATATGAACGAACAGACAGTGCTCCAACATAACTGCAGATTATGATGCTCAAAATGTGCACAACGCTTATCCAGACAAATGCAGCCTTTCACATAGTGAGCTAGGGTGTGCAGAATATTTTCTTGTTGCTCCATTCTGGGCAGTGTGTGCAAATATTAAAAGATGATGTACATTCTAACTCCGCTGGAGTGGAGATTAAAAAGTATCAACATTTGTAATAGATAAAGCAGTGGGTCTCTTACCTTTTGGATAATCCTCCAGTAAGAGGTTGAAGTGACCTAGCTGGCAAAACAACTCTGGCTCGACTTTTCCTTCAGCTTTCAAGATTAAAGAATCATAGCAGCGAACAGCCTACAGGAGAGAAAAGAAAGAAGACATCACTAATTAATTCCATTTTTGTTTTAATATAAAAATGAAAAAAAAAAAAAAAATGCACATGCAATTCTAAACAAACCCAATTTGTTTTTTGAACACATTGCGTAGAGAGCTACATGAAGGACAAACAATTAGTCATAAGTCAAGAGTTTGGTTAAACTACAAGTGTTAAAACCCCTCCCCTGCAGCACTCTGGACAGCATCCTGCCAGAGTTCTCCTTTGACTAACTCATGGCAACCCACTGACAAAAGCACTCCCTGAAAAAAAAATTTTAGGTCACACAGACATTGCAATTAGTTTTTCTTTTGTTCCTTATGCAGATTTGGCAGCACTTTGGATTGTGCAGGAGATGTCTAAAGTTCCTTTTTGCTCTGTTTGGCCATGCTGCAGTCATATGAGGTTAAATGCATCTTTGAATAGAAGCTAAACTGCAGAACAACAAAACACTCCATTAACCATAACTTCCTACAATTTATTTTTTCATGGTCGGTAAAAAGCACAATACTTCATGCCTACATAAAGACATGGAAATTCAACAAGGAATGTTGGGAACAAAAAAATAATAATTCTAGAGCAAGAAAATGAAAGCACTTGCTGGCATAAACCTGCTTAAATTTGCATTGCATTCAAATACTTGTATGAGACAGAACTGACAAGCATCTTTTGAATTTCATCTTGTCAGTAAAACATGCTACTAAAAAGACAAAAAGTACCATGGAACACATTTAATTTTTAAATATGTTATTAGGTATCCTAAATATACTATAGGACTGTGTTAAAAAGGTCACATCAAAAAAGGTCAATAATTAGTAGGCAAATGTGCAGCAAAAACTTTCGTTTCAGCTCAACTATTCTGTACCATTTCTTCTCAAGCGCATGTAGATTTTTGTGAAAAGTGCAGTTCAATGTAAAAGCCTGTAGGCTATACTATACTGGTATATTGGCCTATTTTTAAATTACTGTTACCTGACACAAAGGTTCAAGAAACGCGCATGATTGCCAGCATGAAAGGAATTGTAAAGCCCCCAAAATGCTAGCGACATTTTATTGACTAATGTTTAATACAAACACTAATTATGCAAAAACATACAACACATATACAATATTTGCATTAATACTATTATTAATTATTATTAGTATTATTAATATCATAAATAATAAAATAATCTTTATTTAGCGCCTTCCATAGTGGACCACCATCACAAAGCACTTTACAGAGGTAGGCTGTGAACTGTGTATTATTTGCAGTCACTTACAAAAGGACATTAAGTTTGCAACAATATAAAGTAAACAGAACTGTAGTACTGGACTGCCTATCGTGAACCTCTACACCCATCACAGCCTGCTCTGACTAATGTTGATGCTGCTTCTGTTTGACACTGGACTCAAATTTGAATAGTGCAGAGGATGGGAGATGACATTTGTGTTCATTTTCTTGAGTTTTATTGCAATGTTCATGCATCTATACAAGGCATGATTCTGCATAAACCAGGGATACACTGACTCTGAACTTTTTGTCCGATTCTGATTGCCGATATTCCACAGCATTAATTCAGAGATACCAAAATAGGATTTTAGTGAACTTCAATAGAAGCAATACAAGATTTTTCACATCACAATACAAACTGAACAGAAAATTACGATATCACGATAATAGATCATCTGGATCTAGAAAGGATTTATTTTTTCTTTTAGACAATAAAATAAGAAGGGAACAGTTGTATTAATGTCAATAAATAGTATAGAATAGAATTTCAAATACAACAGAATAATGGCTGGTTCAGTGTGTATTACCAGGGAGTAATACAAGAGGTTTGGAGACAGTGGAACCTCGAGAGCGAAGCTATTATTTTTTGTAATATATGGATCCGAATCTGAAAAATATGCATCTTCCGTTTCATTGCAGCCATATATTTAAAAAAAAAAAAAAAAAAAAAAAAACATGTGAAGCACAGCTGTCGGCGAATGGAATCAGAGTGTGCCACTGGTGTATAGCAAATGAATGTCTTCGTCTGACAGTGGCTCTGCTTTCCTAGCTCTGTCCCCCAAGCTTCTTCAGCTATAAATTAGTGCTGGGACAAATATCTGAATGAATATTTTTTAACATGTATTTCGGATACAAAAATCAGATGTTCGTATTCGCTAGAAATGACAAAAATACCTTGCATTTATTTACCACCTCTCCAGAAGTTGCGGGACAGTTTCAAAAATGGCAAATGAAAAAGAGCTCCATGTGATGTGAGATTACTTTTATATATTATAAAAAGGACAGGATCAACAGAGCAGCTCTTGAGCCTCTATTTAAAAGTTTTAGACAGCATAGTGATCTCTACGGAAGACCATCTGGGTCAAAAAAAGCATTGTGGTGCTAGAGCGAGTAAGAATCTCATGGGACAGAAAAAAAGGAAAGCACGCCATTCTGAAATGCCTAGTGTAAACTAGGGGTGGATATTGGGACTGAGAATCTGTACTGCAATATA